>NC_051156.1:82904597-82938018 GCF_013339745.2 Dermacentor silvarum | reverse complement strand
AAATGGTTGAATTCCAGCAGTTGGTTCCGAGAAGGGCTGTTTATACTGTCGATAAAAGGCTTTGCTGCGTTTTTCATTCTGGTAGGATCTTCACTAGGGTGTGCGCGATGGGGATGTGTCTTCTATTTCATGTTCTTGCGTTGTGAGAGTTTTCCTGGCTAGGATGGCTGTGCGTTGGGTTTGCGTATGATAGGTGTGTCCTTGAAGTCAAACGTTGCGGGTGTTGGTTTCCTGTAGCGCAATGACATCGAGGTCGTTCTGTTTGACGAATTCTTATAGGTCTGCATAGCCGGGGCGGAAGGACCGACAGTTCCATTGCCAGATGCGCAGGGGTTTTTGCGGGCTCTTTGTTGTAGTTTTAGGTGTCGCCATCACTAGGCTCTTCAGGAGATCGAGCGCGATGCATTGTGACTGTTCGTGCGAGCCTTGTTTCTGCCCTGCTCGCTTGCGTTGAGAAGGCTGTCGAGGTAGGACTTATTGACGTAATATTTCTTGGCGTGCGCTCTCAAGTTGTGGACCTGGGCTGTTGGGTCAGTCACCTCAGTTCTGAGAGTAGAGGCTTGATTTGCGAGGGAGGCGACTTGCGTGGGGGTCGCAATATTCTCGACGATAGGCTTGGTGATGTTTTCGATCATGGCGAGGATGTTCTTTGTTAAGTCATCCTCGAAAGCCAGGAGGTGGTTATGAACTTTGGCTTCAAACGCGGCATCATCTGCCTTTTTGGTTAGTGTATGTAGATGGCTGCTTGCTTCCATGTTCGTATTCTTTGCATCTTTGGAGTAGTCTGTCTATGAGTAGTTGTTGATTTTGCAGTTCGCTATTGAGGGCAATTACTGCTACCGCTTCTGCTGACTCGACGCTGGTGCTGCCGGAGCGGCCGGCCGCTTCGGCATAATTCACGCGTTTTCAGGAACGCGACCAGGACCGCGATCTTGATTGTTATCTTGACGTGGGTCTGCTGCTTCTTGTGATGCTACTAGTGGTGTTACTTGAGTTGGAGGCGTATCCATTGGCAGCGCCTAGTTCACAGAAGTGGTCGCGGTTGGAGCGTCGTCAACGGTCTCGTTCTTGGATCCTGTTTTGCCATTGCTGCCTTACTTGGTAACGTGGTTTGTTAGGCTTCAGCTTTTTGCAGTCTGTCCCGGCTGTTTCTGTGTCCTTCTTCCCAAAGCTTTCACGTGGGTTTGTAGTCCTTCTTTGAGGGACAATTTTTGCGACAACCTTCAATGCGGCGTAGGTCATTTAGAGATATTATAAATTGGAGGGTACCCAATATCGAGCCCCGAAGTACTCCTTTCTTCGCTTGAACGTACGCTGATGACTCAGTAGCTTTGACTCCAGTAGCTTTGCGACAATTCACGTGCAATGCTTCGCATACCACATGTGATCTGTCTTCCTAAAATAGTGTCAGGACATACGGTGTCAAACGCTTTGCGTAGGTCAGTAAAGATTCTAACTGTGTATGTTTTTTCCTCAAAGTAATGTATTATACGATCCTTTATTTTAAGCAGTGTTATCTCGGCAGACTTGTTTTTCTTCAAAGCCAAATAAGCATCATTTATGACACTAGACATAAAAAAATCTGCAGGCGGATGTTTATTGCATTTTCATATACTTTTGACAAAACAGGCAGGACTGGTATTGGACGATCACTGGACATCTGTTTTTGGTTGCCTCCTTTAAAAATAGGTGCATACGCGAGCAATTTTAAACTTTTCTGGAAAAATACCGTAGTAAAAGATAGGTTGATAATATGGGCGAGAGGAGCTAATATTACATCGGCTGCGTACTTTATCGGTGCCGGTTTTACGTCGTCATAGCCAGAAGCGCAATTGTTCTTGATTTTTGTTAGCAATTTCTTCGATTTCACGACCTGTGACAGGGCTTAATAAAATGGGGTTTGAATGCTGCAATTATTTAACAACAACTGAGGTCCACCTCCATCACAAACATCGTTGGAATTACAGTTAGTCACACAATAGTTGTTCATTGCCGTTGCTGCATTGTAGCCACTGAGGACACTCGTTTCTGGCTCTATAGTGGTTATACTGCTGTGTATTTTTGCGCATTGCCTTTTTTTCTGTATTTACAGTGGTGTAAACACTGAGACTACAAGTTGTCGGGATTACATATGTTCCATTTTGGAGCAAGTTTTAAAGATCGACGGCGTAAATAATGTTTCCTTCTGTTACCCGACTTCAAGGTTTCTTTTAAATTGAGCAAACCTCCTCAAACTCAGCGCAGTATAGGCCAGAAAGGACGATTTCTTAGTTTCGATTTTCGATGTACTGAACAAGGAATGCGCAAACCGAAATGCAAGAAATGCTTACTTTCAAAAGAGGCGTTTAATACAAACCGCGGCGCTCACCAGCACACCTGAAAACGCGCATTTGCCATTCCAATTGCTATTCTCAGAGGCGCGACGTTTCGCTTTGATGCACGTATGTTTTATTCTGTGGAAACAGTCAGGCTAATAGAAGATCCAACCGGACACAAATAAAAATGTCAACTTTTGTGGCATATAAAAGCTAAGTGCTTGCGTAGTCACAACGTAACGTTCAATCTTTCGCTACATCTATTAAATTGAAGCTTTCTTGGATAACCCACCCGGACTCTCCTGACCATGGCTGCTGCTTCCTTGCCGAAGCGCATTATTTAAACAAATTATGTTACGCGCACGATCGCAGGATCAAACATCGGAAATAAAGCACAACAAGCCGATGCTCTACCGATTAGGCCACAATCACGCCCGTGGTGATTACGATTATTTATGTCAGCGTAAAGGAAAGTGGCGGTATCGTCAGTTTCATTTACGCCTAAGACGTAGAACTGAATTGGGCGAATGTATGGCATTTAATTAACCGCTTCGCAAAAAGCTTCGCTTCAGAGAAATTCCAGGAGTTGCGTTGGATTGGCACTATTTTTTTAAACCTTAATTCTATGGTTTTCTTTGTGCCTCTCAAAAGCCAAGGTACCGTTAAAAACGGTTCGCATACACGTGTGATACGATGCAACACCAGCCGTCCATCGCATCCTTCTGTGACAATATTACAGTGCTCTCTCTACCTCTCAGGCAGAAAACAACTTGTATCTCCGAAGTACTATTTGTCCGAGGAAAGAGGCATCTGTCAAGGAACCGCTTCCGTGCACTTGGTTAAATAATTTCGCCTTTGTCGCTTTTATCTTTAAGTGGACGGCTGTACACACAAATACTTTTCAACTAACACTGGCCACGAAAAGTACATTAACGTCGTGTAATTCTAAAGCATTTACGAGTTATGCGAGACTATTGGCAAATTTCGCGCAGTTGTTGCGTATTTGCAAAAAAACCTCCTAGAACTTCAAAAGGCTAACAGAACTGGACAACGTTATAGTTATTCGGTTCTGTTAAACTTGAAAGCGATTTCTCAAAGCAGCAGTCGACTACTGGATACGACGGATGTTCCGACTTGTTCAGGTGCATAACGTGCGTTTCCAGACATTACGAAAAAATTCAGTGAAAACCATTGTGAGCTAAAGAACAATTTAATAGACAGTAACCATCAAGGAATAAGCGTAATAATTAACAGACATTCGTTAAAATCATCAGCAATGGCTTTGGCTCCATGTATGTTCGAGGTGGTTTGGCTCCATGTGCCTGGCGGATTCCCACCAGTTGTGCCTTAGCACGGGTGTCAAAACAAATGATGGATTGCTAAACACAAGATAAACACTGGATAAAACAAAATAAAGGAAAGAGAAACACCGACGCGTAACCGCTTCCCACTTCCCTAGGTTTTGTGTTAGTGGAGCTGCATTAGCGCTGGCTTTCAACAACACAAGTGCAGGATGCACACTCTTTTGTAATACTTTGTTTTATTGGCGTTGCCGAGGCATCCAATCCGAATTTCACAGTCACCGAGTATCCGAGATTATGCGTACTCAACCTAGTTAAAAACTGAAAAAAAGCACAGTGAATACCAGAATGTCATAAACACTTTATGCATATAGTTTTATTTCACAAGTTAGGCGCCAAAAGGTGTGATGTAGCGGAAAATGGCAGGTGTGAGCGGAATCTGATCACCCGTTAAAGCGAGCGACTTCCTATTTCGTGGTTGTGAAGTTTTTTTAGAAAGAGATGTGATAAACGGCACCATCTACAGCTGTTTTTTGTGTGTGTGTGCGTGTGTGCGCGTGAAACTGCAATAGCTCGAGAACTAGAGCTTTAAACAGCAGGAAGTGCATGCTCGTAACTTTACTCATACCTGTGTAAATATGTGTTACTTCTTTCATACATCTTCATAGCATATTTTATTGCTGATATTACATGGGTAAGCTTCGCTTCGCTTTTTTTGTGCTATAGGTCACTTCAGTGTGAAGCACAATGAACGCAACTCGCACTTTCAGAAATAAAGGTGACGGGATATTGCTTATTCCACGTGATTTATTAACGTGTGAACGTCAAGGAACGGTGACAAACGACGGGCGAACGTCAAGAAGCGGCGGGGCGACCAGCAGCCAAAATCCAGGCAAGCGCAAGCTCGGGGCGCGTGGTTACCACCAACACTGTGGCTTGCTTGCTGACTGCTTCGTCGTCGTCTTGTCTTCTTCATTACATTGACCCCCGGGGAACAGCGCAGCCATCCTGGTGACTTAAGGCGTTCACAGTATAGAGGGGTCATAATAGGGCTTGAGGCGACTCACGTGAACGATTTCTCGACCACGACGACGTAAGTCTTGGGACGGAGTCAAAGGCTCAACGTCACAATTGACTGGAGATGCCCGAGCGAGGATGCGGTAGGGCCCATGATATCGGGCCAGTAATTTAGACGAAAGGCCAGGCGTACTCGGAGGAATCCAAAGCCAAACCAGGGCACCGGTCACGAAAGTAGTGAGAGGTCGGTCGGTGTCGTGCCTGAGCTTCTGGTAAACTTGGTCCTCGGTTGTCAATGAACGGACCAATTGTCGACAATCTTCGGCATACCTGGCGACATCAGAAATTGCAGTGTACTCAGATGAGTCAGGTGTGTAGTGAAGCATAGTGTCCAGCGTGCATGATGGCTCACGTCCGTACAAGAGAAAGAACGGCGAGAATTCTGTAGTCGCGTGCGTAGCAGTGTTGTACGCATATGTGACGAATGGAAGGACGGTTTCCAATTGGTCTGGTCCGACGCTGTGTACATCGTCAGCATATCCCGCAGAGTGCGATTAAGTCGCTCAGTTAGGCCATTAGTTTGTGGATGATATGCACTTGTCATGCGATGAACGATGTTACACTGAACGAGGAAGGCTTCAATACCACCAGACAGGAAAACACGTCCCCTGTCGCTCAAAAGTTCACGGGGAGCACCGTGGCAGCAGTACGAAGTTGCGTAAGATGAAAAACGCAACGTCTCTTGCTGTGTCTGTGGGTAAAGCTGCAGTCTCGGCGTAACGCGTGAGGTGGTCCAGGCTGACAATTATCCATCTATTCCCATAGTTGGCCGAGGGACGCGCCGTATAAGTCGATACCGACGCAGTCGAATGGAGGGGCCGGGCAAGGGAGAGGCTGAAGTGTACCGGCCGGGCGTTGCGGTGGAGTCTTGCGCCGCTGAGAGGCAGTGCACAGAAATGCATGCATTCCGCGCCAGTAGAATGGCTGCCGCAGGCGATTGTATATCTTCAGAACGCCGGCGTGAGCGCTTTGCGGGTCAGTGTGGAAAGCAGCGGAGATGTCCATGCGCATGTGGCGAGGTACAACTAGAAGCCACCTCCGGCCATCAGACGCGTAATTCCGGCGATAGAGGAGATCGTCGCGAATAGTGAAATGGGCGGCTTCGCGACGTAGAGTTCTTGAGGCGGGATAAGGGGATGGGTCAGTGATAAAGTCAAGGAGTTGACAAATCCACGCATCCTTGCGTTGCTCCGACGACATGTCTGCCAAGTTAATAGGCGACAAGGGAGCCGAAGAAGCTGACGCTAGCGGCGAGCGGGACAGCGCATCAGTGTCCCAATGTTTGCGGCAGGATCGGTGCACAACACAAATGTCATAATCTTGCAGGCGAAGCGCCCAACGACCGAGGTGTCCCGAGAGATCTTTCAGCGACGAGAGCCAGCATAGAGCATGATGGTCCGTGACGACGTCGAAAGCGCGGCCTTAAAGGTACGGACGAAACTTAGCCAAAGCCCAAATTATGGCGAGGCACTCTTTCTCGGTGACAGAATAATTACACTCGGCTTTCTTGAGCGTTCGACTCGCGTAGGCAACGACGTATTCTTGGTATCCTGGTGTTTTTTGAGCCAATACTGCACCAAGGCCAACACCGCTGGCAGTCAGTATGGATCTCCGTAGGCGCATTAGGGTCAAGGTGAGGGAGTATTGGTGGCGACGTTAGTAAGCGCTGTAGCGTTCGAAAAGATTCGTCGCACGCTGATGACCAAGCAGACAGGCCGTTAGAGGTGGTCAGAAGGTTGGTAAGAGTGTGTAAGAGTGTGGTTGGTAAGTGTTTTCATGTAATTGGGCTTGGGATAGTCGGCTAAGGCACGGAGCTTCGCGGGATCTGGAAGAACACCCTGCTTGCAGACGGCGTGGCCTAGTATCGTCAACTGGCGTGCAGCAAAGTGGCACTTCTTTATGTTAAGTAAGGCCAGCAGAGGTGCGGCATGTGAGAATAGCGCGAAGACGAACAAGGTGCGTTGGAAAGTCGCCTGAAATCACGACGATGTCATCAAGGTAGCAGAGGCAGGTATTCCACTTGTAGCCACGAAGGATGTTATCCATCATCCGTTCGAAAGTAGCTGGGGCGTTGCACAATCCGAACGGCATGACGTTAAACTCATACAGTCCGTCAGTAGTGGCGAACGCCGTCTTAGGTCGGTCAGTGTTGGCCATTGGAACTTGCCAGTAACCCGAGCGCAAATCCAGTGACGAGAAATATTCTGCCCCTTGCAAACAATCGAGAGCATCATCGATGCGGGGCAACGGGTATACATCCTTCCGAGTTATCTTTTTGAGGCGGCTATATATAGTCAACACAGAATCTGATAGAGCCATTCTTTTTGCGCACAAGTACAACAGGAGAGGACCAGGGGCTCTGGCACGGCGGAATGACACCACGCGTAAGAATATCATCCACTTGTTCATAGATAATACGCCGTTCTGCCGCTGAAACTCTATATGATCGTTGGCGTATGGGCACATGAGAACCAGTGTCAATGTGGTGTGTAGCGCTCGTTGTACGACCTAAAGATGGTTGAGCGCAATCGAAGGAAGAGCGGAAGTCTCGAAGAAGGGCCATGAGTTCGCGGCGTTGTGTTGACGATAGATCGGCAGCAATAGAAGGGTGGAAACTGTCTGGACACGAAGGTGTGGGAACAGGTGATGCCATGGCATTGAGTTGAAGATGGGGTTGGTCCTCTGCAAACTCGAGAGAACGCAGGAGGTCAGCACCTTGTACGTGACCCAAAGATTCCCCACGAAGTAATGTAACGGAGGATGGGAGTCAGTTAGAAACTAACATAGTAGTAGCACCAGATTAAACCGTATGTACAGAAAACGGCAGTCGTAGGCCACGACGGCGGAGAAGTACCTCCGATGGGGAAAACAGAACAGTTCCGTCAGGGGCGGCCGTACAGGACAGAGGAACAAGGGTCGACGTTTCAGGGGCAATATATGTGTCCGCCGCAACGACAAGTTTATGAGCGTCTGGATGATTATCCACCGAAAGAGAGGTTTGCAGTGGCGTAAGGGCCACTTCTGCACGGGAGCAGTCTATGACGGCACGATGACGTGAAAGGAAGTCCCATCCTAGAATAACGTCGTGGGAGCATGACGGCAGCACGAAAAACTCAATGACATAAAGTTCACCTTCAATAACGACACGTGCTGTGCAAACAGCTGACGGCGCAATGCACTGTGAGCTGGCAGTGCGGAGCATTAGTCCCTTGAGCGACGAGGTCACTTTTTTTGATCTTGCGGCACAGATTTTCGCAGATAACAGGAACGGCGGTCCCCGTGTCAATAAGCGCTAATGCGGCGGTTCCTTCAACATTGACGTCAATAATGTTCTGCGGCGAAATAGATGGAGGCCTTGGGCAGTTCGACGCGCATGCAGCTCTTGCCTCCGGAACTGCAGCGATCAGTTTCCCTCCTCCGTAAGAGGTCGGCGACGCATGGGTGATAGGGAGCGTCGTCGCGGAGATAGGGACCGACGGTTAGTACAGGCTGGTTGATCGTCAGGGACGTACCTTGGTGGCTGTGATGATTTGGTCTTCCTAAGTCAACGAGGGGTTGTTTACCCGGGAATGTATTTGTATTTGCACGGTTCGAATTATTGTGGCCACCACTGAGACTAATTCGCAGTGGGGAAAAGAAACAACGAAGCCGATTGTTAACAAGACATGAACATATAATTAACAGAAACTGTAACACACAAACTAATTAACCAAGGTACTAGACTAATATTAAAGTTCATGCACTTTTAAATGTTCTCTCACAATAAAGAATTATATATAACATAATTAAAGTTCGTGACCGGTCACCATTACTTGGTAGCGTCGGTGCAGCGCTGTACGGGGCGGCGTTGCGACGGCGTCAGATGCAGTGCGTCGGTCGCGTGAGTATAGGACGATAAGACACTACTTGCGTCTTCACGATCGTCCGCAGCTCGGCCAAGAAGTCACAGGAGGAAAGTAGATAGGGCTTGCCTTCAGCACCATGTCACTGCAGGACCCACGGACACCAAAGGCTGGAGGTAGAACAGAGGCCGGATCGTCGCTGAAGTTATGAAACTCGGGCCCACAGCCCGACAGCTTCGCTTCTCTGCGCGGCGCTCCTGAAGTCTTTGAGACTCGGACCCACAGTCAGACAGCCTCACTTCTCCGACGGGTGCTCTTGAGGTCTTGAGGTTCGGACCCAGAGCCCGACAACCTTGCCTCGACCACTCCGCACACCGGCCTTCTTTTCGAACGCCGCCTTCCTTCTCTTCTTCTTCTGCTCCCTCTTCCAGCAATCGTGTGTCTTCGTGATTCGCTGTTGGCCGAGGTGCCGTGTCAGGCGAGCACGCGCCGAATCCCGCCATTATTTTTCTTCTTTGATGGTCACTGATCGTCCGCCACACCAGACACGCGCACATAAGTCTTTTGTACATGACAGTGGCGACCGGGCAGACGAAGGAACAGGCCTGTCCATGACGTCGAATGGCGAAGGTGGACATCGGCGACAGTGGCGGGCGACGTGTCCAGCGACACCAAAGGCGAAACAGATGGGCCTATTGTCTGGCGTTTGCCACACGCCGGGGAGGCGGAGGAACGGAACCGAAGGTCTCGCGAAGGCGAGCGGCGCAGCGTTCGCAGTCGTCGGCCAGGCATGGGTCGGCATCGCAGGTCGAGCATACGGCAAGGATGTTGAGGGGGCCGGGCCGCGACGGAAGCGTAGGTAAGTGGCGCAGTGACGGGTGGTTGGTGAGGCACAGGCGGGAGGGCCTCAGCAACCTGGGTCCGAATGACGTGTTGAAGGTCTGGAGCCAAAGACTGCGAAGGCTCGTGCATGAGAGGTAGCAATGAAAGCTGACGCGCTACCTGTTCCCGGATAAAGTCCTTGATGGTAGACATCAGCGGCTGTTGATCGGCAGGGTGGGCAGCTAGCTGCAAGCTTGATAATGTGTCTTGCGCTTGGCGAGCGATCGTGCGCTGCCTACGAAACTCGTCAAAGCTCTGACACAAAGAGACGAGTGCCGCGATCGTGCTGGGATTTCTCGCGAGCAGCATCTGAAAAGCGTCGTCCTCGATGCCCTTCAGTATGTGTTTGATTTTCTCCGCCTCTGCCATGGTGGGGTTGACGCGATTGCAGAGATGAAGCACATTCTCGATGTAGCCCGTGTAACTCTCCCATGGATGCTGCGCACGTTCAGGAAAACGCTGCTCTGCGCGAAGCTTGCGGGCCGTAGGCCGCCCAAAGACGTCCCAAGTGGAAGTCTTCAAAACGGACCAAGTAGGAATGTCGGTCTCGTGGTTGCGATGCCACAGCTGCGCGATGTCCGCGAGATAAAACATGACGTAAGTCAACTTCGTTGAATCGTCCCATTTGTTATTGGCGCTGACCCGTTCCTATGTCGACAACCAGTCTTCAACACAGGAGTCACCTGAGCCGTTGAAGATAGGCGGATCCCGCTCACGGTACACGGCGCTGAAGGTGGCAGGCGCAGCCGAAGGGTCAGTCTGAGTCGAGGTCGTTGACCATCATGGGTGCAGGAACCGAAGGTAGCGCCCGGGAGCGGAGTTCCAGGTTGGTATGGGGGACCCACGCCGCCTCCACCAAATTCCACGTGATTTATTAAGTGCGTGCTCGTAACTTTACTCATACCAGTGTAAATATGTGTGACTTCTTTCATACATCTTCATAGCATATTTTATTGCTTATATTACATGAGTAAGCTTCGCTTCGCTTTTTTTTGTGCTATAGGTCATTTCAGTGTGAACCACAATGAACGCAACTGGCACTTTCAGAAATAAAGGTGAGGTGATATTGCTTATGCCACGTGATTTATTAACGTGTGAACATCAAGGAACGGCGACAAACGACGGGCGAACGTCAAGAAGCGACGGATCGACCAGCAACCAAAATCCAGGCAAGCGCAAGCTCGGGGCACGTGGTTACCACCAACACTGTGGCTTGCTTGCTGACTGCTTTGTCGTCTTGTCTTCTTCGTTACACTTATTATAAAGGCGCATCTGAGGAAATGTCCTCAGGGGAGAAATAGCGACCAGGTGACTGTCGAACGACCGTTAAAGACAATTCATAGAAAAATTACGTGTCGGATTGCCGACGTTGCCCTTAAGACCAGATGCCTCCGACGCCTAATTTCTTAAGACGTTGACCGTTTTTAAGGGCAATGTCGGCAAAGGTGTAACGTGGTCCCCTGCCGCGGTGGCTCAGTCAGCTAAGGCGTTGCGCTACTGAGCACGAGATCGCGGGATCGAATCCCGGCGACGACGGCCGCATTTCGGTAGGGGCGAAATGCAGAAAACACCAGTGTGCTTAGATTTTGGTGCACGTTAAAGAACCCCAGGTGGTCAAACTTATTCCGGAGCCCTCCCCTATGGCGTGCCTCATAATCAGAACTGGTTTTGGCACGTAAAACCCCAGAAAGAAGGTGTAATGTTGTGCATATTTGTTACTGAGTGTAGGAACCTAAAATAGGCAATCTCCTTTATCTGTCTCCCTGAGGTGCTCGCTGAAGTGCTGAGGTAAGACAGGAAGAGAGCGGTGCGGATCAGAGAGCAAACGGGGATAGCCGATATTCTAGTGAAATTAAGCGGAAGAAATGGAGTTGGGCAGGCCATGTAATGCGTAGGATGGATAACCGGTGGACCATTAAAGTTAAAGAATGGATACCAAGAGAAGGGAAGCGCAGTCGAGGACGACAGAAAACTAGGTGGGGTGATGAAGTTCGGAAATTTGCAGGCGCAAGTTGGAATCAGCTAGCACAAGAGAGGGGTAATTGGAGATCACAGGGAGAGGCCTTCGTCCTGCAGTGAACATAAATAGGCTAGTGATGATGATGTTGTTGATGCTGATGATGATGAGGTGCTCAGGAATACATTTGCCGTAATCTTTCTCCTCAACTTTCACTTTACTAGGTGTAAAAAGTGCATTAGCAATTAGTGCACAATTTAAGCAAACGGTTACGTGCAAGGAAAATGGTATATGCGAAAATATAATAAACGCTGCTGCTGCAGAAGACTGAAACGCGAACTCATGAGCAAGTGGTGACAGCATAATCAGCGGCACCTAGGCTCTGTTCATGCGATCGGGGCCATGTTGCGTGTCCTACTGCGATGCATTTTCTAGACATATTAGAGAGCTTTAGGGTATGGGCACGACTGGTTTGCCTACAAAATTGCCAATGTCTCTTTTAGTTTGGTATACACAAACTGCTTGCCCACGAAAGTGGAAGCCAATAGATAAAGTTATCTATCGCCAGACTCGATACAGCGGTAGCCTTTTATGGACTCACTCCCCTATTTATTTTGACGTACGCCCCTGTTGACCGTCACAAAAATTCAAAAGTTGTTTGCATGATTTTACAGACATGAAACAGGCAAGAACAATGCAGGTCCGACGCACAAGTTTAAATCTATGTGAAGAGAAGCATAATTCAACCGCGTTAATATAGGATTGACCATTAATGGCAATGCGTGCAATTTTGTTTACTTTCAATATATACAACGCGTATTTAATGTAATGCGTGTGTATATGTACCCCTAAGTTTAGAACTTTATTGATATGCAATTTTTGTCGATCTACTCCGGTGGAATCTGCGTATAGCCGGCAGAGCACAGTAGCATTGGCCATATCTTGAGAGCGACCTGCGATGAGTACCCAGTCTACATGCGCCGAAGGCTCACAGCTTGGAACGGACTGTGTTCTCGCCGCTTAACTCGCGTTGAAGCGAGGAGCATGCAGCACGAAGGTGAATTAGCTCGCGGCTGCTACCACTCTTCCTCACGCCAACGTTTCCACAGCTTGTGTCCGCAATTATCGAGGGAGATGTTTTCGTTTGCCTGCACGCGCGTGACACCACGCTTGTTAATTTAGTTAGTAAGCGACTATAGTCGTCGAGGTAGATGCCGCAGAATCCGAGAGGATAAACGCATGGCTGCTTCACACAATTTTCTCGATGTATACGATCGTCGTACACTTTTTAGTGTGCTTGAACTCGTGGCTCAAATTTGTCGGCATCACTTTCGCTTTCCCTCCGTGGAGTCGACCGATCCCTCTTGCGACGTAAATTTCACGGTCGAGCAGTGGACGTTGGTCGCCCTCGATGACGCCTTTCTCACGCTTCTCTATTGTGTTCTTGACCGTCATTATACCTGGTAACATCTGGTGGAAGTGCTTTGCGTTCATGTACCGGACGCCCCCAACAAGCCGTGATCCAAACCCGGACCGCGACGACAACACCAACGTCGTCTCGGACCATCGAGCAAGCAGCTGGTTACATCTGGCCCCGGAACACGGACTTCTACGCGAGGCAACCAAAACGATTGTAGCTAAAGCGAGAACCCCAATGGCAGCCCCAGCCTGAAAATCGTCGATTTCGACGATCGCCGACTGCTATCGTTGTTCTTCGAGTGTCACTTGTTTTGTGGGCACAAGTTCGCCTAATAAAAGTTAGTTTCCTCATTTACAGTTTTGCTACTGTGTTCTTGACCGTCATTGCCACGCGACAATATGAGGTTAGGGTTGCGACATGTTTCAGAGACTCAATGTACTCTAAAAAAGAAGGTGAGTTGATGGTCACGAAAATATTTTTAAATCGACCGGACTAGTAATGTTTACCATATTCGCAAAAATATTTAGTGTAAAGTGTGCTAAAATCAAGTGAGAATGCAAATGACTTCACTCCTCAAGCCACGGCCCGAATGAGTAGAGGCACATAGATATTAACTTCGAACTAGCTGTTCTCGCTTTGTGCATGGTGTTTGCTTTGTTCACAAGCCAGATAAAAGTTCCATATATCCCTATCTTGTTTCACCGTATAAATTCCCATAACTCACGATCATCAATGAGGACCTTATTTTAGAAAGTAGTGGTGCCTAGATAGGTAACCGAAGGAAGTTGAGCTGTGAGCCAAGTTTCAAGAAATCATTACAGTTAGGTCCACAACAAACGTGTTCAAGTAGTGAAGTCGAAAACTAATCTTTTCGACAACTATTTGATCTTTCCAGAAGAAAAGCTTCAGACCAAATCCAGTCAAGCCTCGATATAACGAACCTCAATTTCACAAATTTCGCGATGTAACGATTTACATTTCTCGATCTTAGTTCCATTGAAAACCGTGTATTTTGTTGGCGCTATTTAACGAAGTAATTTCGTGTCACGGATTTCATTTAACGAAGTTTTTGGCCATTTCATAAATATGCTTGGCCAGTAAATATAGCAAGTATGGCTAGTAAATCCAGCCAGCACACTTTTAAAATATCTGCCGAGGCAAAACTTATTTCAAGTGTGCATCCGCATGAAAAGATTGAGCGGCGAAAGCCACGTTAAAGCGCGCGCTCCAGGGCGCGATAAGCGGGAAACGGCGCTGCGCCATTTGTCGCGTTGGAAAACAAGTTGCGGAGGCGGGGTGGCATTGGTGAAAATATTTATTTTCGGAAAATACAACAGTTGACCCCCGAAGGGGGGACACCTTTGGAGATGGCCATTGGAGATGGCCGCCGCTCGGGCACGCGCCACCAGGGCCCGCTGGGCGCACAACGTAGAGCAGCTGAGCAGGGTCTCCTCCCAGGCCTCTCGTGTGGGATCGGGAAAAGGGAGGGGGGGGACAGAGGAAAAGAGAAACAGGGGCAAGCTCCAACCATGTGGTAGGTGTCGGCCAGTACCTCACAATGGCGACAGTGCCCACTTGTATTAGGCAGAAAATGGCGGGCCACGGCAGCACACAACAGGGTGTTGGTCTCTAAGCGGCGCAGGGTTGGCTCATCGGCCTTAGACATACCCCGAATCGGGGCCTGAAAAAGCCGACGACCATCGCGATAATAGACCAAGTTTTCTCGAAAAGATGTGAGGGACTGGGTTGCAGGATCAGGTGACGGGGGAGAAGGGGTAACGAACGCATCGGTGGCCTCGTTACCAGGAAGACCCTCGTGACCTGGGGACCAGAGAAGTTGGACGGGGTTGAGGTACGAAACGCCAGGAGGTGGCCCGGAGTAGGTGAGCCGCGACGGGCGAGACGGAACCGGTAAGGCATCGGGAGCAGGCAGAGCCCGAGTCTGAGATGATTACCCTTGTGTAGGGTTGGCAGGCAGCCAAAGCAATAGTCACCTCCTCCGCCTGAGTTGAAGTAGAGGCCTAAAAAGGAGAGGCCATCAATCGTGTTTCATTCGTGGATCACGGCAGTCGAAAAGTAGCCAGAGAGGGGAGGACCCGCGACATCCACATAGAAGACAACGGGGTGAGATCCATGTTGAGACGTAAGGGCGCGGACACGAGCGGCCCGACGACCAGGGCGGAAGATAGTATTCATATTGAGAGGGAGAGAGGCAACCCAGGGTTTCTGGCGCCAAGAGTCTGGAATCCGATCGGGGGGCGCCGGAGGAAAAATATTTTGAAGAGCAAGGTGCGCAAGCAGACGGCGCCCAGCAGACGTCTGAGACAGGCGACCAAGTTGGTTAGCGAGGTGAGCCTCCCGAAGCTCCGGGTACGAGTTTTGCACCCCCAAAGCCGCAAAACAATGGTTCGAAGTGGACACCGGGAGGTCCAGCGCACGCTTATGCACAGACCGGATGAGGGCATCCAGCTGGGCCTCGCGGTGGCACCCGAGACGCAGTTAGGATTTGCGTACATGATCCGACTGATGACGAACACTTGGGCCAAATGAAGGGCCCACCCTCGGCAGACCGCCACGTTTCTTAGAGACCCGACGGATCATGCGGCTCACCTGCTCCCTCGTGCGGCGGAGGCGGGTAAGGATAGAGCCCGGGTTGATGTAGAAAGAGATATAAAGTCCCAGAACCCGGAGTTCGGGGACCACGGGGATGGGACCAGAGGGCAAGGAGAACCGAGGCGGGGGTAAAGAGGAAATAGAAATAAGTGCTGATTTCTGCGGGGCGCGCTCCAAGCCACAAGAAGTGGCGTAAGTCTGCACTATAGAAACAGCCTGTTGAAGGCGCTGCTTGATTTGAGCGGTGTTGCCAGAATCAGTCCAGACGGTGATGTCATCGGCGTAAAGTGCGTGTTGGATTCCATCCACATAGAATAGCAGAAAGGCGGAGCATGGCCAGAATAAAGAGGAGCGGAGAAGAACAGCTCCCTGAGGTGTGAGCCCGCGTGCCCATGGGGTACGGCCCGTGTTCAGACGGAGGCGGGGCGCGCGGCAGCTCCCAGCGCAAGGTGAAAGACGAAAGCTGACGATTCCTTCTGCGCAAGGGGGATGGAGAGGGTGTGAACACGCGATAACGTGATCAAGCACACGGAAGGGAGGGGGCAGAAACGCGCGTGCCTATCTGCCTTCTTCCATATGACCCGCGTCATATTTCCGAGAACCGGTAGGAAGTGTTGCGAAGGAGTTTGGGGTCATCGGGTGAGATCTGTGAATGAGCGCGCGCGACTCCGATTTCGGACAACTACACTAACCTTATGTCGTGGGGTTGTCCAACTTTTATTCATGTATTGCGATTATATAGACACTCCTAGGGGATTTCTGCCGTCGCCGTCGCCGTGAGGTTTCGTATAGGGTCCAACGGCGATGAAATCGTCGCCGCGCGCCGTATGCTGTATGTGAGAGTGAAAGCCCGTGACGGACGCGCGCTTTCACGGGGAGAAAGCGCACGGCGGAGAGCAAACGCGACTCCTTCGGTCGCGCGAAAGTCAGTGGGGGGACGGGAGGAAGGGAGGGGAGGTGACGTTTAGCTGCGGCAGCAAATGCGTATTTATATGAAAACGTTGCGACGCGAGAAGGTGCTAAATACTTCCGATGCTGCTACCAAAGCAGGTCGTGCCAGGCTAGAAGCACTGGCCACCAATCCACCCACGCAGGTCGCCAGCAAGTGATCACTACCACCAGAATGGCAGCACGATATCATCACTCGCCCATTGCCACGCAATATGCACCCCGTCTACCACGAAAACAGGAGAGCTGTCAGAGCCAAAGCCTAACGACATGTATTCGGATCAAGCAGGTGCCTTCTTTGTAGATGCCACCGGACCCCTACAGAACTGCTCCACGGCAACCGTTGTGCACAGGGGACAGGTGGTATACTGCATCTCGGCCACCGGAATAGACATCACAGCCATGGAAGAGGCCGGTAAAGCCTTAGCCATGCGTAATCCAAGAGCCACCTTTGTCCTCACGGATTCGCAGGCGGCGTATCGCAACTTCGCAAGAGGTGACGTCGGCCACCTCGCACACTCACTACTGCAACAGGCTGCGGCCAATCGTCAAGAGGGTCAGTGGAAACAGGTGCGGTGGGTACCAGGGCATGCGAGAGTTCGAGGCAATGAGATTGCTCATGCCTCCGCCCGAGAAATTTTACACCGGGACTCCTCCGATTCCTCCACAGCACAACCTCTCGCTGTCCAGGAGGATCCCCAGCCCCTCCTTTCATATTCTGAGATCCTGCAGCACCTTCGGCTGAGTAGACGCACTTTACCCCGGCCTGATCCTAAATTAGATAAGGCAACGCAGGTAGCGTGGAGACGATTACAAACATTGTCCTTTCCAAATCCTTATGTATTATCGAAGATAGATCCTACGACGTACAATCTGTCCCCAGACGGCCACGTTATACCACATGGTCTGGGCGTGTCAACAGAATCCGAAAATGTCGGCCAAGCATAATCCGACGATAGTCGAGTGGGAGGCAACCCTGTCCAGTTCGTACCCAGATCAGAAACAAGCCCTAGGTCAATCGAGCCCGGACGACGTCAAAAGCCAATGGTCTACCGGACTAGGAGGTCAGACCACAAAACGACTGACAATTTTTCACTAATAAATGTTTTATCCTGTCTCCGACGCTGCTCGACAATTGTCCCATTCTGATCTCGTCGAAAACCTCCGAGCCGCCCCCAGAGGCAGCGGTAACAGTCACCAATGCCGCCCGCGTTCGGTGCGAACGCGGGAAAAACACCGACGGCGTCGATAGCAATTCTGCGTGTTGCTGGTACTGCTGCATGCCCAAGTTTATACTAATGATAAAACTACTATCCTTACTCCGTATAGCCCTCTACTAATTTGCTATCGCGATTGATGCTTCGGCTTTCGGGTTACACTGCGACAATTTTCTTAAAGCGAAGCTGTTCAAGCCAGCCGTACAAAGTGCGCGTTTCACGAAAAGCCAACCACGCCGTAGCCATGGCAACCAGCGACGCCGCAGCTGCTGGAACACTTGGCACATAGAGGAAGGAAACCCAGGAGAGGCCCCGGCCAGCACGGACGTGTTGGAGAAAGTGTGGCGGAAGTCACGGGCTATTAGGGGCGAAGCAGCTTAGGGTCGAGCCTTGTCCCTCGTCGCGCCGTCGTAGCCACGCTAGTACTCGCCGCTCCCGCTAGAGGCGCAGCTGTGCTCTCTTTCTCTCTCGTTCCCAATGCGCGTGCTCTCTCTCTCATCCGTAGCTAGGGGCACTGCGGTGCACCAGAGCGTTCGTTCCCGACGCACACTCTCTTTCTCTCACGTCCGTAGGTCTGGTTTACCGAATGATCCCCCGGTTCTTCGCCAACTCATCATCATTCACGTCCTGGATATGCGGTGATTTTTTTTCGGAAAGTAGCACAGCGACAGGCATCCCAAATGTCAAGTTGCCATAGCAACCGCGCTCCTGCAGCTTTCGCTGCGGCTCTCGGTCTCTGAAAAGTGAGATAAGATTTTGCCGCCGGTGTCTTTCTCGCAGCACATTTTGTTCGCAAGAAATGCTGACTTTGGAGTGTGGTACGTGTGTAAGCTTGAAAGTTGTATTTTGGGTCTGTTAGTATGAGTGTCATTAAGCAACAGTCACACCCAAGCAATCACGGCGCGGGTCTTCGTCGTCTTCTTCAACGTGCCACGGAAAAACACAGGAGCGCGTCTGCTTCACCAAAACTGTTACAGAAGTCGGCAGCACACACTTCCGACGGCTCGTAGAAATGCAAGTTCCAAGTTTGCGCCCATCTGCTCCGGCGAGCTGCATAACCTCTGAATGTAGGCGCAAAGGAAGATGGCACACATGCATGGCTGCACTTGCGGCTTCAAAAACGTGACGTCAGGGCCACTCCTGTTTTGTTTCTTTGCTCCAAGACCTGGCATAACCTCGTGACGTCATGACAAGCCGCGCGGGCGGAGTAGCCACAACCACGCCGCTGCTACCGCTAAGCCACGCCCAGCGACGGAGACACCTCGCGCAACCGAATTCCACCCCGCGTCGCAGCTTGCGTGACGTCACGCTTTCCTCCTTGCAACAGCTGAGTTCTGCCGTGCCGCAGCTGGCGATAAGCTTGCACGAAGCCGCGCAAAGCTCGAGACACAGCGAAGCTGGCCGATCGATTGCGTCTCCTGTTAGTACCTACGTTACATTTGGCTATGTCGAGGTTGAACTTGTTTGTATCTAGGTTGAACTTGGTAGCAGCGAGGTTCAGCCTTGGCTATGCCTGAGTTGAGCCTGGTTATGCCAGGTATCTCTTAGTTTATGACGCAATCGATCGGCCAGTTTCGCTGTGTCTCGAGCTTTGCGTGGCCTAGTGGAAGTTTTGCTGTTTTTTTAAAGGGGTGCTTTCTATGTCTCACTGATTCGCCCGTGAGCGTCGAAAACGCAGTGAAGGAAAGCCAACTTACACAATGAAACTATCTGGACACAAAATAGAACAACGCTGCATGACATACGTATCGTAGAACACTAAACCGATAAGAGCAATTTCAACTGCAACGCCACGCTACCCAGACGAACTGCATATACATGCACTTCACAACGCGCGTCCCGGAATGATTTCCAGGCCATCACCATGGGTAGGCCACGGGTGCAGCGCACGGCAGAAGAGGCTGCCGTACTCGAACGTAAGCGCGAGCGCGGTCGTGCCCGTAAGGCCGATCCCGTGGCTCTGACCGTCTACCACAGTGATCGCAAGGCAATACTGTGCAATTGTAGAGTCGTCCGTAAAAGTGTGAGTTCATGCGTGTACTAAACGGCTACATGATCTCAAATAAAGCCCCCCGCAACTTAGCGAAATATGTCTTCATTAAACTTCAACCTTAAAAAAATACTATCTAAACAAGCGATGAAATTGCATAGGCATCCCATTGGGTCTCTTAGCATTTCGTGGGTTGGTTTCGTGGTCGTTGGCTTTGCATGGGAGAAAGCTTCGCGTTGAACCACCTTTCGTTAAAAAAGGGGCTTAGATATTTTTTTCAATTTTATGCGCGTGACAAATATCCGTATTTTTTTACACATTTGTCTTCAATTTGTAGGCGCAGGCTGCGGGCACTAAGCGAAGTCTATGGCGGCGCACGACCCAACACACGCAAATGTCAGATGCTGCGAGCCACGTCGATGCATTGCTGTCGGCTCGATCTGCACGGCACGCACTGGCGCTCATAACCGCACTATTATGACCGACCTTCTTGAGATTTCTTTATAAGTGCTTACTTAGAAAATACTATCCACCAGGAATGCCCTAGGGGTTTTTTTTACTGCTGAACCTTTAAGACCTCGAATTAACGAAATTGTAGATTTAACGAAGTTTTTCGATGTAAGTACAACTTCGATATATCGAGGTTCGACTGTAGCGAACAGCCAGAACAAGATAAAGCAAGAACAGCAAATTGGTGAAACAGAATAGAAACACAGCACATATAAAGCATCACGTGCACATCCGATGCAGAGCCACGGGCGCTCTACGATAAAATGATTCCAAACTCCTGACATCAAATTTACGTAACCACCGACGCAATCATCGAGCGGTGACCCGCAGCGTTGTCGGAACAACCCAATCAAACGCTCTCTTCGTTTATAGGAGGTCAACTTTGTTCGCTTTCAAAACCAGTGACATTGTCAATAACAATACCATCTAATTGGCTGACAAGAGGCGAGGAGCACGCTCTAGTGGACAGGGAAAGAGGGTGAAAAGAAGCAAACGAAGGACTTTTGAAAATGAAAGCACGCAGGGAGCGAGTATTTGACGTGATGAATGAAGTTACAATATTTATTTATTTATTTATTTAAAAATACCTTACAGGCCCCCTAGAGGCATTGTGTAAGGGGGGAGACTACAATCAAGGGTAACTTAAAACATAGGTAAAATACATATGAGAATACATACACAAAAATATCGGGTAAGAAATGCGTTAATATACAGTATTAAAGTGTTTCAGTATGTATAAGGAACAAACCGAACGCTTTTGGAATTGACAGCTCTTTCAACAACAAAATTCACACAGAAAAACATAATCAATAAAATTACAGAGAGAGCAAGACATAGTTAGACTATAAGAAAACAATATTTACCGCGTAGTTGCACATTAATAACGGGAAAGGCATAGACAAAAATAATAAGTTAGGTTATGTGGAATTGTTAGAAAAATGCGTTGTAAGAAGAAGCCGGAAGTTTTCCTGATCCCTCTCTAAAACTATGGCGTTAGGAAGGTCGTTCCAAAGACGAATAGCTCTTGGAAGAGCAGAGTAATTAAATGAATTAGTCTTTCCGTAGATGCGCATGAAATTGGACATATTGTACAATCGCTGTGACCTGTAATGAGGAGTTTGAAGAGGCAGAACTGATGGTGCTGTGTTATGGACGTATTTATGAAATAAGGATAGCAGGGCTATATCACGGCGATTATGCAAGGGCTGTAGTGAGAGGTGAAGTTTAATTTGTGTAATGCTTTTAGTATAGTCATAACAACGTGAGATAAAACGCGCGGCCCTATTCTGAATCGCTTCGAGTTTTTCAATCAAATACTTTTGATGGGGAGACCAGACGGATGCAGCATATTCAAGCTGAGGTCGAACAAATGTTAGGTAAGCTAGTTTACGAATATCTTTAGTAGAATTATGTAACTTACGGCGTATATACCCTAATGATCTCGAAGAACTGGCGCATATGCATGTAATGTGCGTTGACCACGAAAGAGTAGAAGTTAGGTTAACACCAAGATATTTATATTAAGTGTCATGCAAAATTGTGTTGTTATCTATGTGATAAGAAAGCGTAGAGTTAGTATGCCTGCAGCTAAAAGAAATACTTTTACATTTAGAAACGTTAAGCTTCATTAGCCAAGTGTTACACCAAAAAGAAATAAGTTCAAGATCTTTTTGGAGGGTTTCGTGATCATCGGCACTCTTAATGGAACGATAAAGAATGCAGTCATCCGCAAAAATGCGCACGTGTGAGGAAATGTTATTCGGTAAGTCACTCCTAGTTCGTCGACTTCCTCTTTCACACTTTACCGTGCCAGTACCGATAATCTCCAGTACAGTATATTAGAAATAGTAATGGTCCAAGAATGCTGCCTTGTGGTACACCTGAAGTAACGTGTGAAAGAGGAGAGGAAAAGTTGTTAATTGCTGTGAATTTCTGACGATTACATAGAAAACTGCGAATCAATGTTACTGTAAGAGAATCTAATTTAAGAGCAGGTAATTTCAAAATCAAGCGGCAATGTGCTACAAGGTCAAACGCTTTCGAAAAATCTAGAAAAGCGCAGTCAGTTTGTACATCCTCTTCCATGTTAGAGTGTAAATCAGTTGTTAATTCGAATAATTGCGTCTCACATGAGACATTTCTGCGAAATCTGTGTTGATTAGTAAAGAAAAATTTATTGGCTTCCAGGTGGCTGTAGAAATTTGAAGCAATGACATGTTCAAGCATTTTGCAGCATATAGATGTTAATGGTATTGGACGGTAGTTTTCAGGCGCGTATTTATTGCCTGACTTAAATATGGGTATGACCTTTGCTATCTTCCAGTCCGAGGGCAGCAGGCCAGTCTCTAATGATTGCCTGAAGATGTGAGAAAGAATTTTACTTGATACTGTTACGGTGTTCTTGAGAATTTTAGAATTAATGTCGTCGACGCCACATGATGTGGTTAGCTTTAGGTTATTTATCAGGGATGCGACACCTTCAACTGTTATTTCTATAGGTGACATATATCGGTAGTTTATTTCCGGTACATCCGGCAGATCAGACTGATCTTCTGTGGTGAATATAGAAGAAAAATAACTATTGAAAGTAGATGCGCAGTGAATATCTGGAAGGGGAGTGTTGTTATTGTTGTGCAAGGAAATGTTATTGTGGTCCTGATCTGGGCTTACAATGCGCCAGAACTTCCTGGGATTAGTTTATAGAAGAGAAGGTAAGTCATGAGTGAAGTATTTATCCTTAGCTGAAGACAGGACAGAACAGTAAGTGTTTAAGCTTTCCTTGTATTTGTCCCAAGCTGCTTGCGTGCGCAAGCGCTTAGCACTATCATAGTGGCGCTTCCTGTTTCGCAGTAAGCGTAGGGATCTGGTGAACCATGGGTTAGATTTATCATTGGTTATCTTAATGAGAGGAACATACTGGTTAACTAAGGCAGACATCTTATTCCTGAAGAGTATCCAATTCTCCTCCACCGACCGATTATGAGATGAAGGTAACAGCACGTGGGAAAAGAATATATCTAATTCGGAATTCGTAACATCGTAATTGGCTTTATTATAATCCCTTATTTTTTTAGTAGCAAAACCTTTAAAAGGGGAGGGTGTGTTAAGAGTTACTTGCAGTAAGGAATGATCACTAAAACCATTAATGCACACAATTTGGTCAACTGTCTCAGGGGCACTTGTGAGGATTAAATCTAAGATATTATTACCCCGTGTAGGCTGCGTGACAACCTGAAAAAGGTTAAAATCTAAGGTTAAATTGATAAATTCTGTTGAGGTATTACACGATGAAGATAAGTTAGCCCAGTCGATCAGAGGAAAGTTGAAGTCTCCCAGAAGATAGATGGCATCAGACGGGTGAAGTTTCGTCGCATAATCTATGTTACAGTGCAAGTCGTTAATAAATGAATTAGTAGAATTTGGAGGTCGGTAACAGACACCTATAAGTATTCGGGAGGATGAGGACATACATGCAGCCCAGATAATTTCTAGGTTAGAGTTCGAGTTAATTTAATACGACGGTAATGTTGTCTTTATTCCTAGAAGGACGCCACCGCCTCTTTTATCTTTTCGGTCACACCTGTAAATGTTGTAGTCGTGAACAGATTCAAATAATTCTTTATCAGAGATATCGGGATACAACCAAGTTTCAGTTAATGCTAGTAAGTCAGATTTGCTGTCTTCAAGGAAGGAAGAAAGCTGATCGCGTTTGCGCACAAGGCTTCGAATGTTAGTGAACGATAACGATATCGGTGGAAGGGCATGATGGGAGTTAGACCGATTATGGCGTTTTGGACAAGTCTTTGCCTTGGGCTATCTACTGGAAAGAATAACAGAGTTAGTAGTGATATCAAATATGTATGTCTTGGTGTCTATGCGCAGCCTGTCAATCGTTAGTTTGAATGGTTTTTTCTGCGTCTTCGCGAATGCGATGAGCTGCCTTCTTGCCTGTCGTGTAGTTGGGGAGAAATCTTCACTGATAGCAAATGGCGTTCTTTTGAGCTTGCGTGCTGACGTAAGAATGCCCTCTTTATCTTTGAAAAATGTTAGTTTTGCTATTATTGGCCTGCGTTTGTCGTCACTGTACCTTCCTAGTCTATGAACTCGTTCAAACTGGTTGTTTGTCACAGTAATTTGAAGCTTCTCTGAGCAGAACTTGATTATTTTCTGTTCGGATGCTTCCAAATCTTCGTTAGGAGAGTCGTCAATTCCAAAAAACAGAATGTTAGAGCGTCGCATACGGTTTTCGGTGCTATCACACCTAGACGAAATGTTAGATAACTGGTCAGTAACACTGCGCAAGTTAGTCGTAGTTGAGACATCGGATGTTTGCTGTGCGGATTTGCTGCATGTTTCCAAAGCTGCAATTCTGGCGTTTAGCAGCTTAATCTCGTTTTCGGCGGCTGCACACCTTTCCTTATTTGCTATCAATTCGGCAAGTAAATCAGCCTGCCCCTTCTGAAGTTACGAAATTGTTACCATGGCTGACGCGAAGGCGGCTGCCTCCGCCTTGTTCATGGGACCTGGGTTACTTTCCACATCGCCAGAACGCATAAGCAGTAAACCCGATAAACAAGAGCACAAGCGATTCAAAAAAACGAAACGTCGCTTCAATGGATCAAACAATCGTGGGGGGCACGACACCGCGATAAGGCAGTAATTACTAGACCTAATACAAGGTGCTGCTTTCAGGTAACTAACCTGTAACAACAACGGTGGTAAGTGCGGCATCCTTGCTGCGGTGTCGAGCCCCAAGTCGATAGTTGTCGACTGGCGCTCTTGTACTGCTGCGGCCGTACCAGGAGAGGCAAAGCCATGCTCAGGTTGCCAGCAGAATAAAACGGTTTCGTCCACATATGGCTCCAGGCAAACCGTAGTTGCATTAGCCCAAGAGGCGGCGCTGGAAGGCTGCCCACATGAGCGAAACAGCTTCGCATGAGATGGGCCAGGCGAAGACGGAAAGCTGGCGCAGGAGTGGATCCGGGAGGAACCGCGCGTCAATTGGCACAGCGAGGAAGGCCATTCTGGAAAGGCGTCATCGGGACACAGCTGGCTGGAAGTGAGCGGCCCGTAGCACATCGCCAAGGTAACCACTGCCTGTAACAACAACGGTGGTAAGTGCGGCATCCTTGCTGCGGTGTCGAGCCCCCTAGTTCTTTGTCGTTAACTTCACATACTTTGTTCCGTCAGCAGATGGTTGCCCTTGCACGTACACTCTTAGTCAAGTACCGCATAACGCCCGGCACATATGCGGTATATTTTCGTTCCCGCGCAAAGTACTGCATATAAACGGACTTTCAAGCGAGATTAAGCGTGACAATAGCGGCGGCGGCAGGCTAGGCCCGCTATATGCGGCCCCGAGCAGACGCAACGTTTAAATGCAGCCTGTCGCTATTTTTTGGCGCGAAAACGGAAGGGCGCCGTGAAGTCTCTCGAAGCGGAGGAGGAGGCTTTCAGCATTAAACGTATTCTCTCCCTGTTCGGCCCTTCCCTCTTCTCGTCTCTCACAGAGCCGCGAAACGAACGCCGCCGACAGTTTCTTTGTTTGTTTCGCTCGCCTGCTCCAGTTTGCGTGAACTATTCTTTTTTGCTTTCGAGAGTCTCGCGCGCTTTTTGGCGGACTTCACTGTCGCAGCCGAGGATACGTGGGATGGTTTCGCAAGATGTACACTTCGACTGATGTAAAGGGTGTTTTGAGGGGATAGTGCCGTTATGAGAACTCATGCGAGTGCGACGGCTACACGAGATCGCTCACGGACGGCGGACAGCCGGGCGCGCCGTATCAAGCGGCATGGTGCGCGTACTGCGGACATAGCCCCGTGAACCACGTCCGACTAGGTAAGTTGGTTTCGATTGTCCTGAAATAGGATGATTACATGCTTCATTTATTGCGTTGTGGTATTTTTGAACTGAGCACCATACGTAACGAAACTCACATAATATGTGGCTCTTGTGAACGGCTGCTGAGAAGAAACTTTAACTCGGGGGCTCTACCGAAATACATGGGAACGGAGAAATCGTTTTTCTCGTCAGCCACAGAAGCAAATTTATGAGGTTTCTGCATTGAAAGAAAAAAAAAAGCCTAGTGACTGTCACGATGTTTTTTTTTTTTGCGGGCGAATTCTTTTATACAAATTACTGAAGGTCGAGTATTGTCAGAAAACGAAATCGTCTAGCTCGCAGCATTGTAACTCAGCAATGACAAGAAATATCACAATTCTGTAAGCTTCATCTAATAGTACACCGAAAGCGGAGGACATTGATGTATCATACGTGCCTCTGAGTTGCACCACCAATTAGTGAGCAGGACTTTTCTAAAACCTTCATAAACATTGTAATTCATTTACGTAAAGTATCAATAATCAATCTTGTCTGCTTTAGATGCTCTATATAACAGAAGCAGTTAACAAAATTACGAGTTCTGCTTTTGGTGCAGTTTCGAAATTGTTAATCTCAGGCTCTCTTTTCTTCTTCCTTTCTTTTTTTTTAGCTTACCGAAATTTGGCCATTTTCGTGAAAAAAATCCTATCCCTAAATGAACATAGCGCTTCCGACAGTCATTAGATAACTTGATCCCTTAAATGCAACGAGTTCCATTTAAATTGATCTAGGAGTCTGTCGTCTCCTACAAGCCTTTCTGCTTTTTACATGCATTTGAATAGGTGGCATCGGAGTTGGTCCCGAGCCACGGTCTCGCAAGGTGCTTCGAGACGTCAGACGTAGGTCATTTCAAACAGTTTCGTTCTTCGTAGCCTTTTACGAAAGAAAAAAAAAGAAAAAAGTCGCTTTTACCAAATGAACTATTAAAAAAAAGTTTTTCGACATCACGCCAGGTGACAATTACATAAATATCAGCATCTGCATATCATGAAACCAACACTTTTGTAGAGACCAAATTTAAAAGGCGATAAATTTTACATTCACCTAAAGCAACAGTTTATGTAATAGAAATACCTTATGTATTACAAATAGAATCCCCTTTTGAAGAGTAACTTTTTTCTTTTTTATGAGAGAGGGCTTTGGCGCAGTGAAAAATACTAGGTAAAAGCAATAAATAGATGATGACACCACCTTCAGACACCTGCATTAATGGCACAAAAAGGTCTGTGAAAAGTTTTTAACATCAGCCATTAGCAACACCATTTATTGCACACATCTGTGCACACAAAGTAAGACATTTGTGCCTGCTAAAGTGGAATGCTGATGTTCAGTGCAATTTGTATTCACTCAGTGGCAGCTTAGACATTAAATTCTGTTGTTAAAACTCCATAGCAGGTAGAAAAACTAGAGCTGTGGTCCACAGCCTTACATTTTTCCCTCTTCATGTATCATTTTCAGATTATCGTTTGCTTCCTTGGTGCTATAAACAATTTTTATTGTAGCCTTATGTATTTGATACCTATGCAGGGCCGAGTCAACCATCAACATCCGCAGCAACACTGACAGCTCAAGGAGAAGCACCTGCAAACCTCGCTACTGGTAAGCAAGAATCCTATCAGGATATCAGCGTGTTGCTGGATCTTACAAACTATGACTCATAGGATGAATAGCATAAGTTATAGATGCCGGATTTTGTGTACATTGATATAGTGGGCTGCGCGAAAAAATTACCTTTACCCACATACTGGTACAAACAGCCAAACTGAAGCAATTACCTAAAACTAGGGTAGCTTGAAAGGTGTTATTTCCGAATCGAATAAGCATATTTAACAAAAATGACCCCTGAATTTTTTTCAAAATATCTTCTCATTTCTGAAGCAACATCAATGTTTGTGTATTTGCTGATACATGGGTGTAATGCCGTTCAGAATTAGCTGTTCGAATAAGGGAGGAGCTTGTAAATAATACCTCCTCTGAATTATCTGGGCAACCTGACAGTGATTGTAATGAAATAATCGAACAGTATAACAGCTACATACATTGTGTTCACTGAATGAGAAAGTGTGATACTACACTTGTGCAATAGTGTGCAAACATTGTTAGTCTAGTCAAATAACAAATTGGAACAACTTCACATATGGGCTGCTTCAAAGCAAGCCAGTCTTGTGAATGACTCAAGATTGTTGAGCATTGAGCAGAATTTGTGTGTTTCATATGTTTGCTCAGGAACTGTATAGCAACTGTAGCTATCCTGCAGTAGCTTCACTTAGAACAGCTGTCACATCCATCATTCTCTCGCTCTTAGGCTCCATAAGTGTTTCACTTATACGGGGTGTTTTTTTATTGTTAGAAGAATTTTTAAAGATCACCCATGGGGACATGTAGACCACTTCTACTTCGTGAGCTAGGTTACTGCGTTCTAGATAGACATATTTCGTATAACGATGTTTTGCTAATATACTTTGAAAATAATTATTTATGGCACATAGTGCAATTTTCTAATTGTAGTCTCTGACACTGAAACTCTTATCCACTTGTTAGAAATCCTGAAGATCACCAGCTAAGAGAGACATCGGGCGGTATTCTGTAAGAGTCTACCTAGTGGACTGTACATTTCGGCGACCGTTGAATCGCTGCTGCTTGACGTGCAGGAAGGAGACTGGCTGGCACCTTCCTGCACGTCAAGCAGCAGGAATCAATGATCGCAGAAATGGCAAAATGGACAGTCCACTAGGTAGACTCTTACAGAATACCGCCCATGTACTCCTAAAGTTTGCTACAAAACTTACTAGTGTTCTTTAATTTTTCAGCTTCAGTGCACAAAAATGCAATTTGTTGAAAGTATTAGGGCAGTGTTAATGTATTTTTACTGAAAACTTTGACAGCTCTCAGAAGTGGCCCTAGTTTTAAAATTAATTCCAAGGGGATGCGTCTTGTGAAACCACTGGCTTCAGTTTGTATATTGCAATATGTGTGCTAATTAAATTAAAAGGTTAGGAAGGCTATTAGTGTAATTTTGTTAATTTGTCACTTATTTATTTTGATTTTCTTAAAGCATTGTCTGCCCCCTTCAGATCAATGAGTGGGCTGCATGCCGCAGGTGGTTTTAATTAAGTGAACGTCGAAGAAAACACCCTGTGTATTTGAAAGAAAAAATATTATGCAAATAATATTTGTGATTTCTAAAAACAAATACGCAACGAGTAGCAGGTACTATTGAATTCATGTTCGAAGTTTTGAATATTTGGACATTTCTAACTCAAACAAATGAAATGGATTTTGTGCATACAGGTTCCAGTGCACAAAGTCTGTGCAACATTGACGAGGAGAATGAGCCAAGTTTGGCCACTACCCAGCGTGCTGAGAGACCAGGAGGTATGCCTTAAAAGATTATATTTAAAATTTTATTGAATTTATAACACAAAATTGCATATTAATGTGAGAACCTCATAGAACCCCATTCCAAATGAGATAATAATCTTTCATCTTGCTTTTATACAGCATTTGAAGGTGTAACTTAAAATAAACCTTCCTGTTTTAATCGTGGTGCAATTTATGCACTCAAGTTCAGAGGTTACCGCTGTGACTGGAAAGCTTTCCGCATTGTTATTTATTAAAGGCATTAGTACTTCATGCTGATGGAACAGTCCTTGCCAATTCCATGAAAGTGATTTCATGTGCGTGCCTGTATACTGACTTACTTTCACTGCTTAAAAATTTATTGCTTACATTCATTTATGAAAGATGAGTACAGCATAAACTTAAGAGTTAGAGCAGTTGTGCACTTTATAAGAGACGTTAAATCAATAATTAGCATAGTCAAAAAACATTATTTAGTAAAGTGTCCTTTGTGCCCCTACACCTATCAAAATGCAGGGAAAGATGAAACTGGAAACATCGCCTTGTCACAGCAAGCGAGTACATCTGAGACAAGTACATCTGAGACACAAGTGGAAAAGGAACTGCGTTCTCTGACTGGGCAGCATGTATGTTCTCAGTGTGGCTTCTTTTGCACTGCATTCAGCACATTTGCTAGCCACACAAAAACCCACCGAGGTGTAAATGTGATGTTTGTTTGCTCAATGTGCAACTCTCACTTTGCTTACTTGACACACTACCAGCAGCATCATAAGGTGTGCCGATAAAAGTGGACAGATCAGAGCAATCTAAGGCAAGAAAGTTGCAGCAATGAGGAAGAAGGTAATGTTCAGCTAACATCTGAAGATACTTGTGAAACTGATAAGGGAGCTATAGTGTTTAAAATGCCGACAAGCCTGTGCAGACGCCTTGAAGGCCATCACAGGTGCCCTAAGACGGTCGTTGATGATGTAGTTCAGGAGGTGGACGACATGTTTAGTGCAGTTGGAGTTCCTGTCCACATTGGTCACATCAAAAATGACCGTCTTCGGAAGAAAATCTACCAGAATGCAAGAATTTTTGTGCCCCCTACTGAAGTCGTGCTGACTGTAGGGGCAAAAGCCTATGTCATAAAGCTTCTTGACCTTCTACAAATCCTGCTCAAACATCCAGACATTGTTTCCCATGTAAGAAAAATGCAGAGGACGCAAGATGACTGTGTAATTCATGATTTCAGCGATGGGGCAAGGTTTAGTTCACACCCAGTGTTCCAAAAGCAAAAAGAAAATATTATCTTGCTCAGTCAGTACTATGATGACGTTGAACTAACAAACCCAATTGGCATGAAGAGAGGTAAAAAGGGGAAACTCAGCATGTTTTATGTGACTCTCTTGAACCTTCCACCTAACAAACGGTCCAAGTTAAGCAACATTTCCTTGCTTGGCACTGGCCTTACAGCAAGTTTAAGACAACATAGTGAACGGCTAAAGTTCTTCGATGATTTTTTGAATGCATTGAATTTGCTTGCAAATGAAGGCATCGTCTTTGAAACAGACAAAGGCCCTGAAAGGTTTTTTGGCGCACTCATGGCAGTAACAGGAGATGCTTTGGCGACTAACTCTTTGGCAGGATTCAAGCAGTCATTTAGCCCTGCTGTTCTCCGTTGCTGTCGCACTTGCCTTGTGCCTACGGCAGAGTACGCACAGTACACAAACCACGGTCAGTGAACTCTTCGAACAGAAGGCAGCGTCAGGGCACAAATGAAGGAACTCAATCAGTGTGAAAACCCTGCACAAAAACAAAAGTTATCCAAAGAATCTGGGATCAACAGTGAATCAGTGTTGGCATCAGTTCCTTTTTTCTCCTTAACAAAAGACGTATTATAATGATCCGATGCATGTTCTGCTGGAAGGTGTGGCCAAAAAAATAGCTCTTTTCCCTCGTATTGCTATCAAGGAGAAGAAATGGCTCACAAGGAAACAAATGAACAAAGCCATCTCAAATTTTCAGTTTCACCATGCAGTCTCCAGCAGCGACAACAGGCCACGCCTGATTGAACGAGATTTGAATCTTGTTTATTCTGCAAGCGCTTCTCTTGTTTTTATTCTCCATTTTCCACTAATTGTTGAGGAATTTATTCCAGAAGATTCGATGCACATGAAATGTCTTATTTAGGTTGCACAGATTACACAAATAATTTTGTCACCCGTTTTGACTGCAGAGGCTGTTGGAGATTTAGAGGAGCTAATTTCTAGCCACCATAAAATGTTCATTGAGTGCTATGGAAATGAAGCAGTCTTTCCTAAAATGCACATGTTAATCCACATTGTTGAGCAAATAAAGATGCATGGGACAGCACGTCATCAGTGGACAATGCGGATGGAGGCAAAAAATGCCTTGCCGAAGTCTAAAAAACTTTTCAATTTCAAAAATGTACCACTTTCCGTGAGTGATTTTCTTCAAACTAATACATCTTATGCCCTTTGGAATGACGATGGCACACCCAAAACGGGATACGCAGATACCAGAATGCCACCTGGATATGGTACTCCTTTTGTGCTTAGCCAAAGCTTCTGTGATGCAGGATTGGCCCCTTGTGATGTGGGGCAATGTGGCCTGTCATTGCAAAAGGCACCTGCTGAAAATGTGATCAGGGTGAGCGATATTGTTGTTAATGGGCGCGTCAGTGAGCAGCCATGCTTTTGTAGGGTAAATCACATAGTGTATTTTAATGACCAGGTATTTGTGAATTGCAAACTTCTGACAACAACTTATGTTCCAAAAGTGAATGCCTTCATGGGAAGTGTTACAGACCATGAGGCCATTTTGTCAACTAAAAGCATGCTTCTCCCCTGGCCTGTATTTACATATTCAAAAGATAATTGTATTTTATGCATCCCTCAGTCTATTTACACTGCATCACATGTTCAAGTTACATAAGTGATCTGTGTAGCTAACCAACCAGCAGAGAGTGAAAAAACATTTCATGTCGGCCCCCTGTGCGGCGGGCTACTGGGCATTGGAGCGATGGTGATGTTGTGGGAAACGGGGGTGAGGGTGTGAAGTCGGTGGCGTCGACACTTGCTTGGGCTCTGTCTGCTTCTTGTGGTACAGTGAGCCCAAGGGCCGTTGTAAGCTGCATTATTGCGGTCACATTAGATGGTGTCGGGTCACTAAGCCACTCCTAAAGTGTGTGGGGTCTTTTTGGTAGTCCTTTAGGTATAGATTGAAGTGCCTCTTGACTGCCTGTACAGTGCCACAGTGTAGGGGATGCATTTGGGCATTCCTTGTATTCCGTCCATATTGTGCAGGCCTCTTTTCCGGCTTGTAGTGCAGGATGTTTTTAACACGAAAGTGTTTTATGCCGGGGTCCACCAAGACTTCACTGACGTATTTCCGTCACGGAAATACGTCAGCTTACAATGTACACGAACATAATACAAAGAAAGAAACCAGAAGAAAAAGTTCCACAAACATGGAAAACTTGGAAATCGAACCCACGACCTCTCGGTCCGCGACGATAGATCGCCGAGCGTTTAACCCATTGCGCCACAAACGCATTTGCAGAGAGCTACACACACGCGCCTTATATATCTAACACTCCTCCGTGTACCCGCGCTCTTGCTCGGGGCGGTGCCGCCGCCTACGAGCAGAAAAGAGAAGTACTGCATTATGACACTAACGCGCACCGACAGTGAACGCTTCGATGGTCTCAGCACTACGACGCCTCGATGCCAGCATTCGAAGGGACGCTGGCATCAAGAAGCACTACCAACGCCACCTAGGTGGCGTTCACCGTACTCAGCACAGCGGAGCGTGGCCTCCGCAATTAGCTCTGAAAATGTTTCTGAAGTTGATCGCGGAGGCTGCAATTACGACGCGCTGTACGCGCTGATTTGACTCGGTGACGATTCAGTACGTGCTTTGTCTTGCGCGTTGTGTTAGTGTGTCCAGTTACGTGCTTCGTCTTTCGCGTTGTGCTAGCGTGTGCAGCGTAGTGCAGCTTCCATATGCACGACGGTTGCTCATGGTCATCGACGTTGGTAGTCGTGATGGAGGAGACGTGCACCAGGCGTCAGCGTGGTTGTGTGCATCAAACGCCTATAGGTCGC
>NC_051156.1:82860840-82904497 GCF_013339745.2 Dermacentor silvarum | reverse complement strand
TTTCCTTTTTTCGATGTCAGGGTGACTCTCATGAAGGAGTTGAAGTACTTCTCGTCTAAGTGACGGGGGAACGACCACCGTCATTCCCCAAAGAATGGAACCGTCCTGCAGACTGAGCTCATTTTCACGACTCTTGTAATGTCTCCATTCCGGCTCACGAGGCAGCTGGCCACCATACAGCAACTTGTCAGGGATCCTTGACAAAACGGCATCTTTGCTTGATGCCTGGGCAATGGCTGTGGACGACAAAACGCGTAGATATTTGCCTTCCAACATAATTACACCCACAGGAGTTTCCACCGGAAAATTCTTTGTTTCCAAGGGCAACCGGGTCAGTCCGTCCGCATCACATATGGTCTCTCCTGGGTGATAAACCAGTGTGTAGTCATAAGCAGACAACATGAGGGCCCACCGTATAATTCTTGGAGAGCTGCGATCTGGAATGGCCTTGTCATGGCCAAACAGTCTGAGTAACGGCTTGTGGTCAGTGAAAGCTTCTAAATGTCTTCCCGAAAGGTAGTGCCGGAACCTTGTGACTCCAAGAATGAGTGCCAGTGATTCTCTGTCCAGTTGACAATAGATTTTTTGGCTGGTGTAGGCTCCTGGATCCTAACGGAATGGGACGCTCCATACCATGCGCATCACGCAGGGACCGCACAGCTCCGAGCCCAAAAGGAGAAGCATCGCAATCATGTACAAGTTCTGGCTTGGGATCATAATGCGCTAGGAGTAGGACTGAAGTGAGAAGTCGTTTGGCTTCAGCTACTGCGTCCTCTTGTTCTTTCATCCAGCACCACGAGGTTCCAGCTGACAGCAGTTGATGTAATGGATGAAGTACAGCAGAAAGGTTGGGCATAAACCTCCTGTAGTAGTTTAGCAGCCCTAGGATACTCTGTAGCTCCTTTACATTGCTTGGCACAGGAGCCTTTATGACTGCTTCAACATTGTGTGGTGCCGTGTGTAATCCATCAGCGTCAATGATGTGACCGAGGTACTCCACACTATCCATCATAAACTTGCACTTGGTATATTTCAGCTTGAGTCCTCTTTCTTCCATTCTTTGGAAAACCTTGCCATGGTTGTTGAGGTGATCTTTGTCATTCGTGCCATTCACCAGGATATTGCTAGACGCGTGTGGTATTTGGTAGTTTGAACGAGGCGCGCGGGCGCCATAACTAGAGAAAAGAAGAAGAAGGAGCCAGGCTCGCGCTGTGAGTCTAACCGGTCAGCGCTGCAACCGCTGTTGTAAATACAACCTGTAAATAGTTGGTTGTCTTACTGACTGGTGCTTCGCGTAACATTCTGGTGGAGGTGGAACGTTCCCCGTCTTCGCCACGGAGCTCCGAAGCGGCCGCACCGTCGTGTTCTCAGCCATGGCTTCCGATGGAAACACCTCGTCGCCACCTACACCTGCAGCGCCAACCACAACGTCACATCAAAGTAAACCACGACGTGATGTAGGCCCTGAAGGAGAATCTCTATCTCTCGCTGAAAAATTGATGGCGCTGCTGAGACTCCGAAAGGTAGCCTCTCGTGTCGGAATAGCCCCTTTGGTGTGTTGATGGTAGTGAGCTTCCTTGAAGTGGGCTCCAAAACTAATTGTTGGTAAGCATCCTTGAGATCAAGTTTGGTGAACTTGACTCCACCCTAGAGCCTGGCCAACAGTTCTTCTGCTTTAGGGATTGGGTACTTATCAACAACAGCAACCGGTATAACCGTCACCTTGTAATCCCCACAAATGCGAAGGCAACCATCCTTCTTTAACACTGGCACAATTGGTGCTGGCCATTTAGATGAAGCGACGGCCTCTAGGATGTCTTCTCGCTGGAGTCTGAACAGCTCTTCAGACACCTTATCCACTAGTGCAAACGGAACTGTACGAGCCTTAAAGAAATGTGGTTTTCCTCCTTCTTGGACTGATAGCTTAACTGACACGCCCTGAAATGTCCCTGGACCATCGAAAAACAATATGGAGTGTTGGTCAATTAGTTGCTGGACATCACTCAAAACACAGACATCAGCGACAGTGAACACTGGTATGTTCAATGCCTCAATCCAATTTCTTCCTAGAAGTGATGGGGTATCACCTTCAGCAATAAGCAGTGGAAGCACTCGAACGTGATTGTTGATTTTTACATTGGTGGACACGCTCGCCCCAGAGTCGAGTTCCATTCTGAATGGACGCCCCTGTACTTCCAGCTGTACCGTGAAAGGTTTAGGTGCAGGAACACTGGGCCTTGGGACCAAGTTCCACATGTTGTAGACAGTTTCTTTGTCATATGAAGAGACGGCGCTGCGCTTGGGTGTGCTGTGGTGCGAGTCGTCAACTGCATGCACACGAACCAGCTTGTTAGCATTATTTTTGTTGAACTGTTGAGTGGACGCTCGGTGGTTGCTGCCAGCGTCTCTCGACTGACACACCTTTGCTAGGTGACTGACCTTTCTGCAGTAACTGCAACTTTTGCGAATGTAAGCACATTCCGTGGCATAGTGGGCGTCGCTGCATCGATAGCAGCTCACATGTTTTTATTCGACGTCATGAGCACATTTACATTCGCAGAAACAGCCTCGTCCGTTGCGCACAGCTCCGACGCGTCGCGCTTGGCAGACTCCATGGCGAGAGCAGTCGACACCAGGGTTTCGAGTGTGAGAATCGGCTCTTCTAGCAGGCGCGTCTGCATCTGGGTATCCCTTATACTGCATGCGATACGGTCACGAAGCAGGTCCTTCAGAAATCTGCCGAACTCGCAGTGTTCTGAGAGCTTCTTGAGGGCGGCAACGAACTCGCTCACTGAATCGCTCTTACCGAACGCGACTATTGAACTTGAATCGACTCACCACTATCGACAGCTTTGTCGAGAAATGCTCGCTCAGCGTCTTCAGGCAGTTTTAGAGCGTAGTCTCAGTCGGCTTCGCAGAATCGAGTAGGTTCGTGACCCGCAGCAACTGAGGAACACTACGCGTTTCTTGGCGTCCGGCAACGCGTTCGCCGCGAAGAATTGCTGCATGCGTTGCAGGTATTCTTGCCAGGGACAACTGTCTGGATCGAACGGATCAAGGGAACCGTACTTTGGCATCTTGTGATTATGGAGTTTTACCCTCGTCGCCAAATCTGTTACAATCTCTCCAAGAAATGAGACGCACAACCATACTGCTGGCGTGGCGGTGAAGCTCTGAGGGTCCCGCCTCGGCCCTACATCTCTTTATTGCGTGCAAAAGGCTCGCGCTATAGCGGGGCACCACCAATCGGCGTCCTATAGCTAACACTACCTAAGCTCACAATGGTTGTCACTGAATTTTTCTCAAAATGTGGAGAAACGGATGCTGTGCACGCCAACAAACCGGAGCGTCCGTCGTATCCGGTGGTCGAGAGCAATCGGCTTTCATGTTTAATATCGGAGCCGCAAAAATATAACGTCCAGTGCAACTAGCCTCTTGAAGTTGCACTAGGGTTTCTGGAAATAGGCTACAAGGGCGTGAAATTTGCCCAAAATATCGCATAACTCGAAGAGGCTTGATAATTTCACGACGGTAATGTTGTGTTCATGGCCCGTGCAAGTTGAAAAGCATGTATATGTACAGCCGTGCGCTACAATATATATATATATATATATATATATATATATATATATATATATTGTAAGGCAGCAGCACAGCCGTTGTCTCGACGCCTATATTCGGCTGAGCCACCCGCTGAATGAAGACGACGCGCACAGTGATGATGATTATGTATAGGTGAAGATGAAGGATGAATATTTTGATCACACTAAATCCGCCCTCGCACGGAAGCGGCCAACGTTTCTGCTGGTTATAGCGGTGCGGTACGCCGTTCGAATGGCTTTAGGCGCGAAACGTGGACAATTTCTGTGCCACGGTAGCGGCCATCGGAAGGAGTGACAGCGGGAGTGACGCGGTACTTCACTGGCGAAGTTTCCTCTACAACAGTGTAGGGCCCTATAAAACTCGACTGAAACTTTTCACACAGGCAAGCAACTCGAGTGGGTGTCCAGAATAACACCTCATCGCCGGGGCGAAACAGAACGACGCGGTGAAATGCATCGTAGCGCGTATTCCTATCCTGTTGACATGCCTCGGTGTTGAGGCGGGCGCGATGGCGACACGCGGCAAGGCGAGATAATAACTGCTCACTCACTGACGCCGACCAGTTCACGGGGGCATTAAAAAAAGAGACGGCGAGGAGAGAGGTGGGTTGACGCCCGTCAACTAGAAAGAAAGGTGAGTAGCCAGTAGCGCGCTGTGCAGCGGTGTTGTAGGCAAAAGTCACGAATGTATCCCAGTTGGTGTGGTCAGCAGGAGTGGACCTCGCACCTCCACCACTTTGGAAGGCAGCAGCACAGCTGTTGTCTCGACGCCTTTATTCGGCTGAGCCACCCGCTGAACGAAGACGACGCGCACAGACGACGTGCTGTCTTTCCAGCAATGAGAGTCTGCTGGAGAGTAGTAACTTTATTTTTGATAAACGACTGAGTTCATTCTGTATTGTTACTATTGCATATTTTTGGGGGTTTAGAAATACAATTCTGCTCCCCACAACTTTTGCGGGATACAAGCAACGTTATTTACGTCCACAAGTAGCATTTGTGACTGCAAAGAATTAGCAATACTGCATTTTTATATCGCGGTAACATTTTATGTGATATTTTTGTACTGAATTAACCCGCTTTGAGACATTGTCTGAACAAGCTTGCTTGAAGAATGTAGACCTCTGTTTAGCACTTTGCATTATCACAAGAGGGCAGCACAGGCCCAATCACAATTATTCGAATGGGTTTTTCTTTTTCATTTTTTGATTCTCCATATTCCAAAACCTTTAAAACATTCATGTGAACAGACTCTATTTTGACAAAACATGACACATGTCTAAAGTCTTAGAAGGAGCACACATTTGTAAATTTGGCGACAAATTTGAAAGAGTCGGTACGTGTGGGTTCACGTGATGGTGCATCGAAAGAACTTGACGCATCCTATGATGAGCTGCCTTAAAAAATATCGCGACCCTTGCTTATATCATTGCGACAATATATATGGCATTTCCTACATCATCGTGTCGATACACAAGCCGTGGTGACGTAGTGGGGGTGCGCAGGTCCTTTGGCGATTAAAGAATGGCTTCGGTTTCTTGATTGTTTAAAAAATTGGGACGGAATACGAAGAAATCAATGCTCATTTTTACTATCTGGTTTTAGTGAAGAGTGAATGAACGATATTTGCTTGCATCAAAGTAAATTACTGGCCCGCCAAATTTTTTTTTGTGCCCGCATTTCTTGACAGGCCTCTTGCTTCGTATTATTAAGATGATTGATCGTTTACTAGCGTATAGTTCACTTTTTGTGCGCGGGCTGTCTGAAATAAAAAAATGTGACTTTCCCGGCGCTGCATGGAACATACGTGAGAAGAAAACGCTTTTCCAAAGACACAAGTAAATAAACAAGCACAAGTTTATATTACTCGTGCAGAATTAGCTCTTTAATGCTGTCACTGGACACAATGGTGCTTCAGAGAAATGCTTCACAAAATGAAACATTACCAATTGGAGCGACCGGATGCGCATACGTGCTTTTATATGTTGAGCTGATGAAGTACACTTCACAGTGCGAATAAAACATGCAATGACGCATTACTGAAGGGTGCAATGACAGAACCATTCGCAATAACAAAGCGTTTTACGTAGAAAAAAGGTTAGTGCACCTGCAATTTCATAATCTTTGATACCTCTCGTTTCATTGCATTGAACAGTGCAGGAAACATAATTACAACAAGCTATTAAGTTTTTTTTGTAGTGCAAAGCGATGCAAGGAAGTTATTTCGGCGCCCAGCACTTAAAATGACTCAATTAGTTGTGACAACACATTCTTCATCACCGAAATTGCCAAACAATGTTTTTGTCCGCTAAATTATCACTTTTTTGTTTTGAAGAACCATACACTTTGGGGATAAAAAGCGCCCCATCACCAACGTTTTTCAAGTGTGCGGACAGAGCGGCACGCCAGGTAAGGGTGCAGTAGCTTTGCTAGTTTTCCTGTGCATCGGTGCCAAACCGGAGTCGAAAACTCGTATGCTTGCCCGAGATTAAATAATGTAAAACTGTATGTCGGTTCAAGTGCTAGTCTTGCTCATAGCCGCCTTGTATGCAATAATAGGCAGATCAGCGTCATTTTGCATTAAACTTGCGTTGTAAAATGTAACACCCTGACAAGGCTTTATAGTGGGATTATATATGGTATGGAGGGGTTCCAACTTTGTTTGGATTTTCTTGAAAATTTTGCTTACTATAGCAAGATAACTTCTATGCAGAGCGCATGCCATTGCTTAAACTTGAAAAATTTTAAGTGACTGATGATAAAAAATCCCCGCAGGGGCGTCTGCGTCAGCAGGCGTTTGGTGTGTTGCGACACCACGGACCCGAGCACATGGGGGTTGGATCCTCCCGCGTGTAGCCGTGCGCGGCTTAGCCGTGTCTGGGGAAAAGGGGATCCTGGGGGTTGAGCCGATGCCGGGTGTTCGGACCTTTAAGGCCCCCCGGCTGAGGCAACACACCTCTTTGGCCTCTGCTTCACATAGACGGCACCCCCGGACTGACCCACCCGGGGGAAATCGGTGGTCGCCTTTTCCTGTCCCCCTCTCCGATCTTTTTCTTCTCTATTTTTCTGTCCTCCCTGTCCTGTCACCTCTTCTCTTCTGTTACTTCCACATTTTTCATAGGCGGCTTGGGTTAACCTTGTGTAGGTGCCCTCTCTTGGGTTTTTATATAAGGTTATAGCAGCAATGTACGGTTGGCGCCTGCAGCCTTACGCGTTAAGTGCTGCAGCGTCCCCTAGTTGGGCTCCGTGGTGGGTGGCCGCCATTGCCGCCGAAATAAAACAAACCGTTATGGGAACACCAGCATTTCCCCGCCTACTTGATCGTCACCCTCTAAAGAGGGGACGCACCGATGAACTTAGCCTGTATTCCAACCGACCAAAAGAAATCTATCCGAAATACCATGTTGTACACAGCGAAAATGCTTCGAAACCGGCCAGATCCATTTCTCCATTCATAGTTGCGAAATCTTTGACGGAAGCTTTAGGCTCAGGTTACAAAGTGATTAAAATGGCTAGCGGAGACCTTCTTCTTGAGGTCCCTCAGAAACAACAGTACGAGAAACTCGGCAACCTTGTGACTTTCGGCAACATACCAATATCTGTATCACCACACCGATCAATGAATAGCTCACGCGGAGTCGTATCAGAAGCAGACCTACTAGAATTATCAGAAGCAGAACTCCTGGAAGGTTGGAAAGATCAAAATGTCACCAATGTAAAACGTATCATCATCAGACGGGACAACAAAGAAATCCCCACCAAACATCTTGTCCTCACATTTGGATCTAGCGTTCTGCCTGAAACCATCGAAACAGGATACATTAAGTTAACTGTTCGACCATATGTCCCTAACCCTAGACGGTGCTTCCAATGCCAAAGATTTGGCCATGGCTCACAGAGCTGTCGTGGTCAAATAACTTGTGCAAGGTGTGGAGTACAGGGCCACTCCTCCGACAACTGTACTGGCACTCCTCACTGTGTGAACTGCAGTGGTGACCACGCATCCTACTCACGTTCCTGTCCAAACTGGAAAAAAGAAAAGGACATAATCACCCTAAAAGTCAAAGAAAATATTTCTTTCAAGGAAGCCCGTAAGAGGTGCTCACTTTTCCACAACACATCTTATGCTGATGCGGCGCGTCGGGGGGCAGCGTCGCAGCGGCCACTGCCACCTGCCCAGCCCGCACACAGCGAGCTGCCGCTTGTGGCCCCTGCCCCCTGGGTGGAAGGCGCTAAGCCTACCCCACCCAACCAGCAAACAAGCCCGGTTACCCTTGGGTTACCGGCACCACAACAGTCCACGGCAGCATCCTGCTCTTCGCGTAGCGAACCGGCAGGACCGCCAGCAGCGCCCACGGTGGGTGCAGTCAAGGCTGCCTCACCCTCTCCGGCCCCTGCTGTCGCTGGCAACAGCCAGCGCAGCTCAGGCCCAAAGACAGCCCCATCAACCTCCGGGCTGGTGGGCGCAAAGGTCTCGTCCTTCGCGGCGAGACTTTCTCGCGAAATTTCTCGCTCGCAAGAGCGCGTGTCCAGCGCCCCACATGAGGCAATGGACACTACACCCATCCCGACAGCGCACCAAGCGCCTAAGGAGCGGCGAGGCTCCCTCGACCGCTTCAGAAAGGACAAATCCCGCGTTACAGGGCCCGGGAAGGGCTCTGTAATCTAAAGCAATATTTCCTTTTCTAGTACACACAGCACCAATTTACTTTCATTATGGATACTCAAATCATACAATGGAACGTCAGAGGTATTCTTAGGAACCTCGATGATGTCCAAGAACTTCTCCACGAACACAACCCAAAAGTGCTGTGTGTACAGGAAACTCACTTAAAATCGACACATACAAACTTTCTCCGACAGTATGTTACGTTTCGTAAAGATCGTGATGATGCTCTCGCATCATCAGGCGGTGTTGCCATCGTAATCCACAAAAGCATAGCATGTCAACGTTTGCGGCTACAAACGCCCCTCGAAGCAGTGGCAGTTCGACTTGTTCTCTTAAACAGACTCATCACCATTTGCTCGCTTTACATACCCCCACATTACCAACTACACAAACATGAATTTCAGTCATTTATAGACGAATTGCCAGAACCTTATCTTGTTCTTGGCGATTTCAATGCGCACAGCGGTCTGTGGGGCGACTCTCGCATTGATGCACGAGGCCGTCTAATTGAGGACTTTCTTTTCTCATCCGGTGCATGTCTGCTAAATAAAAAAGCAGCCACATATTATTGTCTCGCAAATAAAACGTTTTCCTCCATAGATCTGAGTATAGCTTCTCCATCCATACTACCTGAACTTGAATGGGAAGTTATAAAGAACCCTTATGGGAGCGACCATTTCCCAATACTGCTGAGAACACCAAAACAATACGAATCTCCACCACGCGCCCCCCAGTGGAAGGTCGATGCAGCGGACTGGAAGAAATTCCAAACACTTACCAGTACGCTCTCGTGGGCTGACATTTCATTGCTCGGAATTGACGGTGCCGTCGAATATCTTACTAATTTCTTAATTGATGCAGCTCTTAAGTGTATTCCCCAAACAAGTGGACTTTCTAGCAAACGCCGTGTTCCGTGGTGGAATGAACAATGCCGGAACGCACGTAGGCAGCAGAACAAAGCATGGAGGCAGCTTCGCGATTCTCCTACTGCTGAAAACCTCGTCAATTTCAAGAAAATCAAATCCCAAGGTAGGAGAACGCGCAGACAAGCCAGGAGAGACAGCTGGCAAACATTCTTATCAAGCATAAATTCATACACGGATGAGGCCAAGGTTTGGAACAGGGTCAATAGAGTAAGAGGACGACAAACACATCCTCCTCCCCTGGTACATACGCAGGGAGATAGCCTGGAGGACCAAGCGAACCATTTGGGTGCACATTTTGAACATGTGTCCAGTTCATCACACTATTCTCCAGCATTCACAAAATACAAAGCAGCAATAGAAAAACAAAAACTAGACCGAAAGAGCGCTGGGAACGAGCCATATAACCTACCTTTCTCCCTAGCAGAGCTGCAAGCATCACTGACCTGTTGCAAACAATCTGCCCCAGGCCCCGACCGCATACTCTACGAAATGTTGAAAAACCTGTCCTCTGAAACAAAGAAAACCCTTCTCTGCCTGTACAACTCTATATGGACCTCCGGCGAGATCCCCTCTGCCTGGAAAGAGGCCATAGTAATCCCTATCCTGAAGCAGGGCAAGGATCCATCGTCCGTATCGAGTTATCGGCCCATAGCTCTAACAAGCTGCATCTGCAAAGTCTTTGAGAAGATGATAAACCGCCGTCTGATACATTTCCTAGAATCAAACAAGCTGCTTGACCCATACCAGTGTGGATTCCGCGACGGCCGATCCACCACTGACCATCTGATACGCCTAGAGACTCAGATTCGTGAAGCTTTTGTCCACAAGCAATTCTTCCTGTCTGTTTTCCTCGATATGGAAAAAGCATACGACACCACGTGGCGGTTCGGAATACTGAGAGACCTCGCACACTTTGGAATACGTGGCAATATGCTGAATATCATTGAAAGTTATCTGTCCAACCGCAGATTCCGTGTTCGTGTGGGTAATACCCTATCAAGACCATATGTGCAGGAAACTGGAGTACCACAGGGTGGTGTGCTTAGTTGCACCCTTTTTATCATAAAATGAACTCTCTGCGTCTGTACATCCCACGCAACATATTTTATTCAGTATATGTCGACGATGTACAGATAGGCTTCACGTCATGTAACCTTGCAATCTGTGAGCGGCAGGTTCAGCTTGGACTGAACAAACTGTCTAAGTGGGCAGACGAGAATGGTTTTCGGCTTAACCCACAAAAGTCCACATGCGTCCTCTTCTCCAGGAAGAGAGCTCTGCACCCTGATCCCAACATCGAGATACAGGGTGAGGGTCTACCTGTAAAAACTGAACACAAATTCCTAGGCCTAATTCTGGACGCGAAGTTAACGTTTATCCCACATCTAAAGTATTTAAGAAACAAGTGCCTGAAGACAATGAGCATCTTGAAAGTGTTGTCTCGCACTACGTATGGTAGTGACACAAGATGTCTATTGAATCTATATAAGAGCCTCATTCGATCACGTATAGACTACGGTTCCATCATATATCACTCTGCGACGCCGAGCGCCTTGAAGATGTTAGACCCTGTCCACCATCTGGGTATCCGCCTCTCTACGGGTGCGTTCAGAACAAGCCCCGTAGAAAGCCTTTATGCCGAATCAAATGAATGGTCGCTACATCTACAGAGAACTTACTTATCCTTTGTATATTTCCTAAAAGTGAACTCAAACAATACGCACCCTGCCTACACAAGTATAAATGATCTGTCCAGTGCCCAAACCTTTCTGAACCGCCCTTCCGTGAGAAAGCCCTACGCACTGCGAGTAAGAAGTCTTGCCGAAGAAATGGATGTGTCGCTCCATGAGCACGATGTCATGCCCCCTCCTGTAGAGCTGCCGCCATGGCAGTGGCAGCTAATTGACTGTGATCTGTCCTTCATTGAGGTCACAAAGCATGCGCCGGTCGCACATATCCGTATGCACTTCCTCGAATTGCAGCACAAATACTCTTGTCCGGAATATTTTACTGACGCTTCAAAGTCACACACTGGCGTGTCTTACGCGGCGGTCGGTCCATCCTTTTCGGCTGCCGGAGTTCTACACCCAAACACAACCATCTTTACAGCGGAGGCCTACGCCATCCTGGCGGCGGTTAAACACATCAAACGGTTAGACATACCCAAGGCAATCATCTTTACTGACTCTTTATCCGTGTTGAAATGTTTAAAAACTCTCAGTAGGCACAGAAACCCCGTCATTATAGCTCTTTATTCCATAATTTGCACCGCGTATACATCCAAGCAACAAATTGTGCTGTGCTGGGTGCCAGGGCACCGCGAGATCGAGGGGAATGAGTTGGCCGACAAGCTAGCCACATGTGCTCATACAGACGCTGCCACTTCACCCATAGCTGTCCCTGTAATGGACCTAAAACCCTTTCTCAAGAAAAAGGTCAGGGCCTACTGGCAACGTCTGTGGGACAGAGAAACGAGCAACAAATTACACACTATAAAGCCTCAACTCGCTCATTGGCCACCAGAATCGAAGACACGCCGCACACAAGTTACACTTTGCAGACTCAGAATAGGACACACATACAGTACACACGCATACTTATTGTCCGGTGGCCATCCGCCTGTCTGTGATGAATGTGGCGAGCCACTTAGTGTACTTCACGTCCTCCTGCAATGCCCTGAACTAGAGCCTCAGAGAAAAATACATTTTTCATTATCGTTACGGCAGAATCTACCATTGCATCCATGTATGTTTTTGGGCAATGAACCTCTTTTTAAATACCAATCCGTTATCGCGTTTTTAAAGGATATACCTAACTTTCGTGTTATATATCCAGGTGACTTGTAGCACGGTCTCTCTGGAGAGGCCGCTGCTGCGGTATTTTATTAAAGAAAGCACGTGCCTCCTGGCCTTTGTCTACAAAGGCTTCTGGTAGGCGTCGTGCTACTTTTATACTCTTAATACTCTAAGCACCATGACCATTTCTCATCCATTCACTACCCATAGATCATTCCACACGTCACTGCCATAATTCTATTCGATATATGTTTTACGCTTCTATACCGCGATTTGTTCTTAGGCCCCTTTACAGCCACATTGCATCCCGTCATCGGAACTCACTGATCATGGCAAACATACCATTCATTGTCTTGGCGCTCTTTGGCCACACTTGGCCCTTGCGCCACAAAACACCAAATATCATCATCATGATGATAGGAAATGCCCTTTATGCGCGCTTTCCGACTTTGAAAGATTCAAAAGCTAACCATGTATTTTTCGCGCACGGTAAAGAACCCCAGGTGGTCCAATTTCCGGAGTCCCCCGCTACGGCGTGCCTCATAATCAGCTCGTCGTTTTGGCACGTAAAACCCCATAATTAATTAATTAATGTGTTTTTCGCGATGTCATACTTTTCTATAATTTCAACAAAAATCAGGTTATCTATAACAATGAATGTACAATATTATTATTCATACGCTACCTACGCATTCATTTTTCTGACGAGTATTCATTGCACATCTGAATGTACGTGTGTTTGAAGTCATAATTGGCCCAGGCATTCTCTTTCCTTCTTTCTTTCTCGTTTGCTTCACTCTTACAGAACAACGTATGAATTGAACTCTCGGTGCTTGCATTGACACTCATGAGGCAGGCCGGACACCGGCCGAACGTTAGAATTAAATGTTTGTGCTTGCTTTTTACTTGCGCCTGCACGTTTGCAATTTATTAAGCACCACTTCTGGAGAAGTGCTTCCTTTCGTAACTATATATATCATAACATACCATAAAAAGCCAAGAAGCAATATATATATATATATATATATATATATATATATATGGCTGGATTAAACAAGTCTTAGCATGAGAACTCTGTTCACAAAGAGTGGCATAAGTTTTCTCTACAACAATCAATCTTATGGAAATTTACCATAGGTTCCGTTGTTTGTCAGAAGTGGAACAATATATCACTTGCGTATTTTTATCCACATGTCGTGCTTCCATATCTCAAAGGTGACTAATTCTACGGAAACTACTGTTACAGATCGCAATCAGAAATGTGTTATCTTACTTTAAATTCCCATATCGCTCCATTGAGTTGATCGAGTAATTCCCGGAGGTCTTAAGTCAACAAGACGCATATCATTTGGCACATGCCCGTCACGGAATCGAGCGCGCTCGTGGTCCTAAGACGGTGCAGAGTACACGAAACATAGCAACATATGGAGTGTGTTATAAGACCATTTTTTGTAATTACGAAGTTTAACAGTTCGAATAGATATGCATTGCCTCAAAAATTGACCATATCTCAGCTGAGACCCGATGCAATGTTTTAAACATCGATAAGGATTTTACTACTATACAAATTGTATGGACACTCCAGGCGCATTTTTACCGTAGCCGTCGCCGTGATGTTCCACATAAAGTCCAAGGGCAAAAACATCATCCCCGCGAGCCGTATGCTGCATGTGCGAGGGTGAGCCGACGATGGCGTTTCAATCTCACCCGCGCAAAGGAGAAAAGCGGGTAAGAATCGCGCGGTACGTCTTCCGTCGCGTGCAAGTCCCCGGAGGGTGGGGGGTGAGGGGTGTAGGGGTGGGATCGTACTCCTGCGGCAGCTTCGTATGGTACGGCCGCACGGTCTGTATCTTGAAAGCACTCGGCGATGTGCGCTGTGTTTTCGCCGATTAGTTCGCTTTGTAGCGAGAGGCGGCACTAAACCTGGCATAAACCATTGCTTTCACATAAAGTGTTTACATAATTAATTCACCAGCGCCGGGTTTCTCTCTGCAGCAAGACGTATCAGCGTATTGAAATTCCTGGTTGTCATGGCGGGACGCATCACAACGTTTCTTCTCATCTGTGCTATGTTCGCCTATGGTGAGTCCAAACTTTCTCTTCATTGTCGCTAAGAATGACATGTCCTGTCAAATGAGAGCACATTGATATTTTAAATTCACATCCTAAGACATGACATATTATAGAGAAGCATCAATTGTGTGAAACATACAGACGTTATTAGAAACGGGCATTTTCAGTCACATAAACAAATGAACAGTTCAATGAAAAAGGCACAAAATCCTGCAATATCGCCCAAGTGTAAAATAAGGAATTTATTGGGAAACGTGTTTGCTTTCCAGATTTATTCCCCCATCTGTCAAATTGACATAACTGTAGCAACAGGAACTGATTGATACGATCTGTCATTGAAGTGAGATATGGACAGGCATAAACAAGATTGGTAGAGACACTTTGAAAATCACTTGAGTTCACTGAAATTGTGGTGTCCAGTAAACATGTTCCGGTTACCAACATGCCGCCGGGTGAATTTCAGAAAGTAGCCTGTTGACAGGGTATTCGTGTTTAACTAATGCGGTACCAAGAGAAATATTTTTGTTCCAACGGCTATAGTACAAAAACGGTATTTCGTATATGTTTGTAATCGTGGCAGTTTCTATGTTGTGAAGGCTGTAATCCCCATGAATATCAATCCCTGGTATAAATCTATTCGTCTATTACCTGCGCAGGCGTCATGGCCATTCCAACTAATGAAGATGCTACAGCACGGGGAAGTTCAATCCCGACGAGTGCTGCCAATGAGGATGCAAGAATCGGATCAGATGCTCTCGGAAGCTTAGCGGGTGGAGGCCTCGGCTAAAAGTCACGTGACTGGCTGCACCAAGAGAGCAGCGCGGGAACACCGGCTTTTGTCGCGTGCTCACTGCTTCCTCAATCGAGTGCCTTTATCTCCACTGAAATAGAATAAAATGGCCGATCATTACGTTGAGATTGACTTTTTTGTTGTTTATGAATAAACTTGTGCTCTTTGTCAGTCATAATTGTTAATCTTGAAATGAAATAGTGAAGTGCAAAAGTGCTAGTTATGAACAAATACAACGCTATCTATTTTGCTTAACCTCGATTTTGAGTCATCTGAGCACTTTATTCATTGTGGTACGCGTGCAAATTGGTGTCGCGAGAATGTCAGATAAATATATTGTAGGGTATCAGAAGAGATACATGCCCGTGCAAAAATACAAGTCCAGTACTTTATACCGAAACTACACTCTTAGCAAATACCGGCTTAAAACAACGCATATATGGCGGATAGTAGATCAAAATTTCGACGCTTTTAAATGGCTCACTGTAAGCGGCCTACTGCATATGCGGCCCTGTAGTAAGTGGCCTATTTTATACGGATCCTGTGTATACGGCCCACTAATAAGCGGCCTATTTTATGCGGCTCTTCTACATGGGGCCCATTCGTATGCGGCCTGTATTTATGAGGCCCACGCGTATGCGGCTTCTCGATATGCGGCTTGTTGTCAATGGCCCTCTTCGTTGCCTTGAAAGGCCGCTTAATAATGGGCCCCATACCGATAATTCCATTAAATGGGATTCTAGATCAAATCTGTCCGGCTTACTAAGCGGCTCAAGAATATGCGGCCCAAATATATCTGGCCCTACGGGCAAATTTTGGGGAAAAATAAAAAACACTTCCGTTACTCGACGTTTCAGAGGGACGTTACTAGCATTTTCGCAGTTATTTTACACATTCCCATCATAGGTAACAACACTGCACACACAACCATCACACCAATGCAAACACTCACAACCATTGACAACGAGGATTCGAACCCAGGCCATCCGCGTGACAAGCAAACACTGTAACCACTATACGACAACACTACGCCTGCGTCATGGCTTCGCATGGCAATATATACGCACTTATCACAAGGTTTTTTTAAACCTTTTGTTTTAAGTTGATCGCCGGCTGTAACCTATCGCCGTAATTATTTATGTATGATATATACGTGTGCAGGACATTTAGCGAATATTCGCGGGCTACAGTCAGAACCAATTCGTGTGTGGCCATAATTGCTCAAATGCTGCTGTAAATATGTGTACAATAACGTATCTAAATCGCTGCTGTTTCGGCAGGAAGCAAATATGTATATGTATCGCCAGCTGCTCGCACCCGTTGCTGATCTTATATACAAATATACAGAAAGGATCGCGTTTTCAGCTGCCGCATTCGTGGGGGATTTATAAGAAAAGCAGTCCCAAGTACGTGAGTTTTAGATTTTGCGTACACCGACAGGCAACTAAAGCGCCACGCTCTTGGGAGTCCTTTTCTATTTCTTTGGCGTGCTTTCATACGGCGGTTTGCGTCCCCTGGTGCGCAACACGCGTGAAAGTGAACGACACGTCCCCGAGAGCATTTCCAAGTGCCGGCATTACATAGCAATAACCAATCACGCGCTCATAAGCAACCAGCCGGCAACGAACTGTTTTCGATAATGGTTGGCAAAATACACGTAGATCCCTGTGATCAGTAAAGCTGGCAAATCCTAGCAGTTCCACTCTGCGAAGTTCTTACGTCTTCCACAGACTCGCAAACATCGATCACGTCGATTCAGGTACGCTGGCAGCATTCCAATGTTTGTAATGCGCCCTTGCTGTGCCCTGTCAATGCCTCCCTTACTAGTAAAGGAGGCATTGGCCCTGTTATGATGAATGTCTTCCAATGCCTGTCCTCTCAAGGAATCTCATGCAAACAATGCAATCTAGCGCATATCGTTTGATTGCTTGCAACGTATATACTTACGCTCCGCTCAGCTTACGCGTTTGACGTAGTGAACGTGCGTGTAATATAGCTGAGCGCTGCCATGGTGCAGAGTTTATTAAGGAACTAGTTTGCAACTGACTCGTGAATTTGACTCGTGAAAAATGCCGAGAAACAGTAACCGATTTTATTCTTTCGATATCACTCGCCGCGCAGAGTGGCCGCACAGAGCCAACAGGGCGACGCGCCAGGTTTCACTCGGGCGGGTGTTGACCCCAAGAGGTAGAAGACATTATTGAGGCGAAAAAACGCAGGTCAAAGGCGAAAAAACGGAGCATTCGCGGAAAGAGTACTTCCCGGGGCTCGAGGCTGGCGCGCAGACGGGCGAGGCCGCGGAGTCCCCAGCTGTAGATCGAGAACGGCGGGTCGAAGTTCGTTCTTGTGCCGGACTGGTTCGTTACGACCGTTGTTTATTTGTGCAAGCGAAGTTCTCCTTGGTTCTGACAAATGGCGAAGTGTGACAGGTGTGTAAAGTGCGCATATGAATTCGCTCACATTCGGCCGAGAACATTTTCTGCTTAGCGACACTTTGTGACCATAGAAAGGTGGGAAGTAGCAAAAGCTGAAATGGAATGAACTACGATTGTGATCCACATACATAAGGCTCCGTAACAAAATGTGAGCTTTGATTTGGGGCCCTGATGGAAACTACCCTTTTATTTCCTTCCTTCGAAATCTCTCTAACCTGCGCCCAGTCATTCTGAGGCTCCAATTTTCATCACAGCGATGGTATATTGCACAGCTGTGTACAATATATGTATGGTGTTTTGTTCTGCACCTGTCCATGTTTAGTCACTGCATAGATGAGTCTGCCTGATAACATGAGGTTAATTGGTTTGCAAGTTTTCACAATAAATGCCAAACTCTTATGCAACTTGCAGTAAAGCTCGATGTGCGATGAGAAGTTCTTTGTACATCGTTGAGTGGGCTATGACAAATTAGCAAACTTAAAATAAGAAAAGAACAAATCAATTTGTTGATCTCAGTCAATACACCAATTTATGAAGTGCTCACTCATCTTTTCTTGGCCACATCAGTGTTATTTTGCACTTGCAAAGAATCTCCAGGCTTACAAGGATAAAATCATACTTGGCATGTCATACTTGGCATGCTGGGACGTAACCCCACGGTCGTCAGTCCCGACGTTGTGAAGCTGCCTAACGACGTAAGATCCAAGATTTCTATACACTGGATATCACGCAATATGCATCCGACCTACAACGAAGGACGAAGACGAGCCTGGGGTAAAGCTCTGCTCGCCAGTGCCCGCTTGGATAAGGATTGAACATGCTTGGTAGACGCTGCTTCGTACGCTCAAGAAGCCTTCTGATGATGATGATGTATGGTGTTTAATGGCGCAAGGGCCAGGTATGGCCAAAGAGCGCCAGGCCAGTGTGTTCATGAGTTGACAATGGAGCAATGAATTGCGAAAGGTAGATGTGTCGTGGCTGTAAAAGGGCCTAAAAACAATCGCTGTAAAATGCGTAAAATATATATGTAATAAAATTATGGCAATGGCTAATGAGGTGCACTATGAACACGAAAGAAGAAATTGCAAGATAATGAAGATAAACGAAAATTTATCACTGTGAAACTTTTCAAACAGCACTACTGCCTTGACAGTCCCTTTGAAATGCAAGGGCCTGGTGGCGCGTGCTATGCAAAACTACTATCGCGGCGACATCCTCTGAAGAGAGGATGCGCTACGAAACTGTTGGGCAAATAACATGCAATACTACATCGCTCAGAAAATCCAGGGCAGCTTTAGTGCTAAAGAGAGGTTTGTCGCCCAGAAACATAGCGGGATGGAGTGGAAGACAGTACCGGTACGCTAGGGGAAAGTGCCTTTTTCTCTCTGTTTCGGCTTCCCTGCACTCCACGAGGACGTGGAGCACGGTAAGCCTCTCTCCACATCTACCACAGGTTGGCGGGTCATTTCCAGTTAGGAGGAAATTGTGGGTGCCGTATGTATGTCCTATTCTCAGACGAGAGAATAGGACATTTGTTCTTCGTATTTTCGTAACGGGATGCCAGGGACCTATTTGTGGCTTAACTAAGTGGAGCTTATTGTTCGTTGCGGCATCCCAGAAGCGCTGCCAGTGGCTTCGACGTTTCTTTCTCAAGTAGGGCTTGAGATCGCTGGCAGGGATAGAAGCGGTAGGGTTAAGGGCTCGCGATGTAGTTGATGTGGCCATTTGATCAGCCAGAACGTTCCCCTCGATGCCTCTATGGCCTGGCACCCAGCATATAATAATATGCTGGTTAGACATGTATGCCTTGCACAGAGCAGAATACAGTTCAATAAGTACAGGGTTTGTGTGTCTATGTAGAGTCATGATGGCTTTTACGACGCTTAGGGAGTCTGTAAATATTATTGATCTTTTGAGTTTCGATTTGCCTATACTCTTCACAGCCGATAAAAGTGCATAGTCCTCAGCCGTAAAAATGCTTGTTTCCGGGTGCAGTACATCGGACTCGGAGAACGATGGGCCGACTACTGCATAAGATACCCCTGCATGTGACTTGGAAGCGTCGGTGTAAAACTGAGTGCAGGACGAGTACTTGAACTGGATTTCTAGAAAATGCATCCGTATATGTGCCTCTGGAGCATCTTTTGTGACCTCTACAAACGAAGTATCACACTCTATGAGTTGCCAATGCCACGGTGGCACTGGCTTTGCTGGGGCCATCAGAGTATTTTCAAGTAGTGGGATGTCCATTTCTTCACTAATTTTTCTTACACGTAGTGAAAAGGGCTCTCTTGCTGTCGGCCGGTTATTAAAGAGTGCGGAACTGGTCATATCATTTACGGTTGAGAAGGACGGGTGTTCCGAGTTGGAATTTACTTTCAGGAAATAGGTGAGGCTTAAGGCGGTGGTCCCACTCCGGCGGCACGAGCCCCCCGTTTTCAGTACTTTTGGAATAACCGTGGCGGCTCTTTTACTTAGGATATAAAGTTGTGGTATATACCATAAAAAGCTTAATTCTTGTAGATTCCAACTATATATAATATAAGGAAATTGATTAATGTTATTTAGAAATAAATGCTCAAGAGCAAGCATGAGATACATGGTTTTTGCGAACTGTGTCTCAGTTGTGACCATATTTAGAAGAAACTACCGCACTTACTGCATTGCGGATTGCTCTGTAGTTTTAGGACATAATTATCTAGTTCCTAGACGTAGCAAGTTAATTTTTAATTTTTACTTTTTGGATAATTTGCTTTTGAAAATTGCCAATATTGCAATCTTCTGTTGTAAACAGCCCGGCAACTACATGCTCAAGGAAGCTAAATTTTGGATAAAGTAGAGTTCAAGGAATTTCCATTTAGGACACAAAATTTCATTCATGTAACTTTATTAGTTTTAAAGCGCAGCTTCGCAGCTTTATTACCTTCCCGCAAAACTGGGCAGAAATAAAACCAGAATTCTAAATATTGCTTATTTTCGGCCGCTTTATTAGGAAAACTAATAAAGTTACACGAATGAAATTTTGTGTCCTAAATGGAAATTTCTTGAGCTCTACTTTATCCAAAATTTAGCTTCCTTGAGCATGTAGTTGCCGGGCTGTTTACAACAGAAGATTGCAATATTTGGCAATTTTCAAAAGCAAATTATCCAAAAAGTAAAAATTAAAAATTAATTTGCTACGTCTAGGAACTAGATAAATATGTCCTAAAGCTACAGAGCAAGCCGCAATGCAGTAAGTGCGCTACTTTCTTCTAAATATGGCCACAACTGAGACACAGTTCGCAAAAACCATGTATCTCATGCTTGTTCTTGAACATTTATTTCTAAATCACACCAAAAAATTTCTTTATATTATATATAGTTGGAATCTACAAGAATTAAGCTTTTTATGGTTTATACGACAACTTCATATCTTAAGTAGAAGAGCCGCCACGGTTGCTCCAAATATACTGAAAACGGGGGGCTCGTGCCGCTGGAGTGGGACCGCCGCCTTAAGGATGAACGTTGCATACCAAGCGACCACATGTCCGCCTCTACATACAGGCTTGCCACAGGACTTGTCCTGAAGGCACCAGTGGCTAGGCGGATGCCTAGAGGGTGTACAGGATCCAGCATCCTTAGGGCGCTTGGCGTAGCGGAATGGTACACTATGGCACCGTAATCTAATCTTGTGAGTATGAGGCTCTTGTACAAATTTAAAAGACACTGTGTGTCACTACCCCAAGCGGTGCGTGACAACACTTTTAGAATATTCATTGTTTTCATACACTTGTTTCTTAGATACCGTATGTGTGCCACAGATGTAAGCTTCGTATCTAGAATCATACCTAAAAATTTATGTTCTGTTTTTACGTGCACGCGTTGTCCCTGCAACTCAATATCAGGATCAGGGTGCAGACCCCTCTTTCTGGAGAACAGGACGCAGGTGGTCTTTTGTGGGTTAAGGCTAAATCCATTCTCGGCTGCCCACTTAGACACCTTGTTCAGACCAAGGTGAATCTGCCGCTCACAGACTGCGAGATTGCACGAGGCGAAACCTATCTGTACATCATCGACGTATGCAGAATAAGACATGTTTCTTGGGATATACAGACGCAAAGAACTCATTTTTACGATAAAGAGAGTGCAACTGAGCACCCCACCCTGTGGCACTCCAGTTTCCTGGAGTCTTGATACAGCATTTCCCACACGAACACGGAAAGTGCGATTAGATAAATAACTTTCTATGACATTTAACATGTTACCACGTATACCAACGTGCGAGAGGTCTCTAAGTATTCCAAACCGCCACGTGGTATCGTAGGCTTTTTCTATATCAAGGAATACAGAGAGAAAGAACTGTTTATGAATGAAAGCTTCACGAATTTGCGTCTCAATACGTATCAAATGGTCGGCGGTGGATCGACGTTCTCGAAACCCGCATTGGTACGGGTCAAGCAATTTGTTTGATTCGAGAAAATGTATTAGTCGGCGGTTAATCATTTTTTCGAACAGTTTGCAGAGGCAGCTTGTTAGTGCTATAGGGCGGTAACTCGAAGCAGACGATGGGTTCTTGCCGTGCTTCAGTATAGGAACGACAATGGCCTCTTTCCAGGCAGAGGGGATCTTGCCGGAGGTCCATATAGCATTGTATAGGGAGAGGAGAGTTTTCTTTGTTTCATGAGGAAGGTGTTTCAGCATTTGATAAGCTATGCGGCCAGAGCCTGGCGCAGACTTATTGCAACAACTAAGTGATGCATACAGCTCAGCAATGCAGAATGGCTGGTTGTATGCCTCGTTTCCCGTACCTTTTCTTTCTAGTTTCTGTTTTTCTATTGTAGCCTTGTGCCTTTTAAATGTTTGGGAATAATGAGATGAGCTGGCCACATGCTCAAAATGTGCTCCCAGGCAGTTAGCTTGGTCTTCCAGACTGTGGCCTTGTGTGTTTACCAACGGGAGTGAATAGATTTGTAGCCCTTTTATCTTATTAACTTTCTTCCAGACTCTGCCCTCGTCTGTATACGAGTTTATGCCTGATAAAAACTTTTTCCAACTTTCTCTCCTGGCGTGTCGGCGCGTTCTTCTGCCCTCCGATTTAATTTTCTTAAAATTAACAAGATTTTCCGCAGTTGAGGAGTCGCGTAGCAACCCCCACGCTTTGTTCTGTTTCCTACGAGCGTTCCGACATTCCTCGTTCCACCATGGGACACGGCGTTTGCAGGTTGCACCATTCATTTCTGGTATACATTCAGTAGCGGCATTGATTATGAAAGATGCAAGATACTCAACCGCAGCATCAATTCCCAGCAAAGATACGTCAGGCCACGAGATACTACTTGTAAGACTTTTGAATTTTTCCCAATCTGCCATATCCAACTTCCAGCGGGGTGCCTGTGGTAGAGGTTTGTTTTGTAGTGGTGATCTCAGCAGTATCGGGAAGTGGTCACTCCCGTAAGGATTTTTTATAACTTCCCATTTAAGTTCAGCAAATATAGACGGGGAAGCTACACTGAGATCAATGGAAGAAAAAGTTTTGTTTGCGAGATTGTAGTAGGTGGGTTCTTTCTTATTCAGGAGACACGCACCAGAGGAGAAAAGAAATTGTTCAATTAGGCGTCCTCGCGCATCGATACGTGTGTCGCCCCACAAGCTGCTGTGTGCATTGAAATCGCCAAGAACGAGGTAGGGTTCTGGTAATTCATCTATAAATGACTGAAATTCATGCTTGTGTAAAGAATGGTGTGGGGGTATGTAGAGTGAGCAAATGGTTATGAGCTTACCCAGAAGTACAGCACGAACGGCTACCGCCTCAAGTGCCGTTTTGAGTGGAAGTGGCTGACAGGCTACACTTCTGTCGAGTATGATGGCCACACCACCAGATGATGCGGCAGAATCCTCGCGGTCTCTTCGGAAAACAATATTCTGACGTAGGACGTTGGTGTTTCTGGAGTTTTGGTGTGTTTCTTGAACACACAGCACCTTTGGATTAAATTTATTGATAAGTTCTTGGATGTCGTCTAGGTTGTGGATTAGTCCTCTAACATTCCACTGCATTATTGTGTTCATGTTGGAGGAAAATAAAAGGCGCTGTGTGTCTCAAAAGGGAGGAGAGTGACTTTACTTTACAAGGCCTTTGTCAGGCCCTGTAATTGGTGTTTTGTCTTTTTTGGAGCGGTCGAGAGAACCTCGCCGCTCCTTCGACGCTACCTGCATCGTTTGGCTTGGACTGGTGTCCATAGCCTCTTGCGAGGCACTGGACACCCGCTCCAGAGAGCGATGTGTGCGTCGCGTAGACTTCATCTCGAGCGACGAAGTCTTTGTCCCCACCGGGCCGGAGGTCGAAAGGACCCCTGTGGCCTCCGCGGTGCCCTGGCTGCTGCCGGAGCTTGTAGAGGCCACTGGTGTGGACATTTTGAGAGATGGCAGGGCAGCATTGGCTGCTCCCACCTTAGGGGCGGGTGGCGTTAGCCTCGGCACGCTAGGCGTGGTCCGGGCTACCGCCAGAGGCCGTTGTGGTGCCGCCCCCCGTTGCACCACTTCGGCGAAAGATGTTTTAAAGCAAGAACAACGAGGAGATACGTTGACGTGCTTCGCGGAATGTGATATTCTCCTTCACTTTTACAGTAATTATTTCTTTTTCTTTCTTCCAGGCTGGACAAGCTCTGGAGTATGTCGGGTGACTGCCGTCGCAGTTCGCACAATGTACCTCGTCATTATTGCAATCGTCCGAAGAGTGACCAGTTGTGCCGCACTTTGCGCACATAAGCTGCCCTCGGCAGCTTTGGGACGCGTGACCAAATCTTTGGCATTTGAAGCAACGTCGCGGGTTCGGGATATAAGGTCGAACATGAAGTTTTACATAGCCGGTTTCAAGAGTCTCGGGTATTGTGGTTGAACTGAAAGTGAGTATTAAATGCTTTGTTGGGATTTCGTTGTCATTCCTTCTGATTGTGATGCGCTGCACGTGGATTACGCCTTGGTCCTTCCATCCATCCAGGAGTTCTTCTTCATTCAATGTCATTAAGCCTTCATCTGATACTACGCCTTTGACTGTGTTCATAGTTCGATGCGCGCTCACAGAAACAGAGATATTACCAAAGGCTACGAGGTGTGCTAGTCTGTTGTATTGTTCCTTGTCTTTTAGTTCCAGGAGCAAATGTCCTCTTGCCATCTTTGTTACCTTATAACCAGTTCCAATGGTCTCTCTTAAACACTATGCCACAAGAAATGGTGAAATTGTTCTAGCTTTTGTAGATGATTGTTCGCAGTGGAGGACGTGGAATTTCGGGAAACGTTCGCTGTTTTTGGGCAAGAATAGTGATGTTGCATCGGTGCGTACCCTTTTCGAGGCACGATGGGTTGAGAAAGGCTTCGGGGATCCCATGGAAAGAAACCATGTTCGGCAACGGCGTCTGCCACCCACCGCGGAGCCCAACAAGGGGACGCGGCAGAACATAAAGACTGCACAGCGCCAGCAGTATGCCGTTGTTATAACCCTATATGGTATACCCAAGGTAGGACAGCCACACCAGGTTAACCCTTGCCACCAGGAAAAGTCGAAGTGAATGGAAAAGATGAGAGGACAGGACAGATTAAAAGTGGAAGGGAAAGACGAAGATGATGGTAGAGAGAGATAGGAAAAGACGACTACCGGTTCCCCCCGGGCGGGTCAGTCCGGGGGTGCCGTCTACGTGAAGCAGAGGCCAAAGGGGTGTGTTGCCTCCGCCGAGGGGCCTTAAAGGTCCAAACACCCGGCTTCGGCTCAACCCCCAGGATCCCCTTTTCCCCGGACACGGCTAAGCCACGCAAGGTTAAACGTGGGAGGGTCCAACCCCCATGTGCTCGGGTCCGTGGTGTCGCAACACACCAAACGCCTGCTTTCGCAGACGCCCCTGCGGGCAAGAAGCCTTCTCCTTAGTGGTCATCGACTGTGATTCCAAAACCATCAGCTGCGCTACCTTCCGCACTTATAGTTTCAGCGTTGCAGAACAGGTTGCCATTGCCCTTGCATTGACGGACGGTGTACATGACACGATTTATTCAGACTCCAAGACCGCCATCGGGGCCTTTCAGATGGAAATGGTGGCTCCCCAGGCCCTACATATCCAAAACGCTAAAGACCTCAAACATCACTCATTGGCCTGGTTCCCTGCGCAGCTTGGAAACATTGAGGGTGCCTCGCTCTACCCCAACGAGGAGGCACACTCGGCTGCACAAGTTTTGACTTACCGTGCGCCAGGTAATGCGTCCTCTCCTGGGCAATCCGAGCCTCTCTACTAGTACAACAAGATCTGCAAACATAATTATCTATCAAAAATACTCCTGCCTCTGCCGTACTCCTCGCAGTACAGCGCCCAGGCAGTCACTCTCAGACTTCTACAAACAAGCACTTACTCGAGCCCTGCGGCACTGCACACAATGTACCCCGAACAGTTCCCAAGGCCGGACTGCCCCCTGTGTGGTGGTTATGCGAACTTTGCGCATGTCCTGTGGGGCTGCGCCTCTGGCGCTCCCCTTTTCACCCAAGAGGAAATGATGAAGCTTATTAAGGCCCAGGATCAGACCTCTCAAATCCTGGCAGTCCAGAGGGCCCGCAAGAGGGCCGTCAGGTTTGACCTGATGGTCCCTGAGTGGGCCTAGCCAAGTGACGTCGAGTTTACTCGCATCTATTGTGGACCGAATAAAGTTGTTTCACTCACTCACTTAGAATACATGTTCATGAAGTTTTAACTATACAATGTGTCACAGCAGACACCACTTAGATTCCAATATACATAGCTTTATACTGTGTGTACCAGCTAAATGTTAGCCAAGCTGTTTAATGACAGTAAAACATTTAATAACATGGTGCAAGATACAATTATAAAACCTAAGGCATGTGGTCATCAGAGGTCTGACAACCGAACACCAAGGATCTTAAAATCGTATTTTGCATCTTAGTTTTTTAATCATTTTTTAAATAGCTAGGCTAATGTTAGCTGGGACAGCCTATATAGTGACTACTGGTGAAGTACCAGCTGCATTGCAGCGTCCTTAGCATTACAGGTATTGGAGGTGATTGGTGCTCTTTTGGAGGAAGAACCCTTGCCAGTTCTAACACTGCCTAATACCTGTAAAATAATGTTCATTTCTGAGATGGATGTACCCAGGCACCTTTATATGTCTTCTGCATCAACTGACTTCTTAGCAGCTTGCAATTAATGGCACTAGCCATTCTATATATGTCTCATGCGTTGCTCTTTGCTTGGGCTTGCTTGTCAATAAATAGTGCTCCTGTACAAAAAAAAAAACCTTATCTTCATTGTCTCACTGGGTTGCTAGCTCATTGCTCCATGGTAATTTTAAAGTGAATCTCTCTTTGCCTGCCCTTCTCAATAGGCATGGCTGCTGGCTGCTGCTTGGACAGGCATTATCTCGACTCGCCCAATCATCATGATCACTCTCAGTATATAGTATTTCTGCATATGTCTAAAGGAGTTAAATACGCGTCGAATGCAAGTACCAGTGAACAGGGTTGTATAAACATATGCCTAGTATTGGCTACTAAAGGAGTGCCAGGTCTAAAGCATCTTGTTGACCTAGTTGGTACACATTCATTTTCGTGAAAATGGCATGAAACAGGACAACACATAGACAGGTGCCACTAACAAATTTTTATTATGTAGAGTCAGTGCAAGGCTATTATACAACATTCTCTTCGCCCGCCAGTGCAAGTGCAAGCTCAAGACATTCATCACATAAAAGCATTCCCTGAGATACTGAATATCGCACACATTCAATAATATAGATGTGTCACATGTTTGTCACCATTCTTGCTATAATTCATAAAAAACCATTTCTACTGCCTCATGGGCAACCTCCCTCACATTGATGTGAAGGCACATGCAGGCGCCGAGTTCACCGTTGACACCGTGCCGACTTGCTATCTTTTTCAGATTGTAGGTCACCCTAATTATGTACATGAGGGACCACTTTAGGCCTCTTGTTGTTCTTTGATCTTCTCTGCTATTTCTTTTGTGCCCTTCACTTGACTACTAATGGTAGAAGACTGACACTTAGCCGTTTCATTTTCTACCAGCTATTACTCGTCTCGTTTTGTGCCATTTCCTAGAAGTACCCATGCCAGTATTAGTGCAAGTTTTTTAAAGTGACTAAATAGCATAGGAACCTGTTATGCTGCTTACCACAGATTCAGCAAAATAATGATACAGCACTTATAATCACTGCAATGCAATGCGCTTTTGCGTTAAGTTCTCTGAAAGAGAAGGAATTAGGAGAGAACATGTAACTAGGCACATTGTAAGAACTAGAGCACTGCACTTACGAGAAGCTGCACTTGCATTGACATGTTCTCTGCAAAATACATGCCAGAGAAGTACTTGGACGTACCCATGTACTTTCATGATCATGCCCGCAGAATCTTTGTATTCCCTGAATGCAGCACTTTCAATAGCCATTTTTCCCCAAAACACTGCCTTAAATACATTTGCAAGAACACTCAAACCTCGAAAACATTCCGATTCATCTTCATCACAAAGAGACACGTCTGCTATCAACATTAACCTCATTCATAACTAAGCATGAAGAGTTTTGTAGTTTTTCGTTTGCAAGGATTTGTATTTTCAGCTTTTGTTAAGCTTTGCCACTCAAGAAAAGGTCATTCAATGTGCTGGTACTTTAGGGTAAACCCACATACATGGTCAGCAAACAAATTCACCAACTCATCCAAAACATATTTATTTATTTTATTTATTTATTTATTTATTTTATTTATTTATTTATTTATTTATTTATTTATTATTTATTTATTTATTTATTTACAGTACCTTACAGGCCTTCAAGAAGGCATTGAATAAGGGGGGATGTACATAGTCATATAAGCATAAAAAAGGCATTAGTAAACAAGAGAAATATCCGAACAGCGTAAATATATCAGAAATAATTATAACACAAAAATAAACAGCAACAGCCAGAAAAACACAGGCAGCAAAAATAAATAGAAATAGCCGACCGAAAAAACGCAGGAAGCAAAATGTGATATTACGGTGATCACACCACATGGCATTAGTGCCACTAAGATCACGTCTACATAATCCAAATGATCACTTGAAATGTTTAATAAGCACGCAGAAGAATTCAGGCGAAACAAGAAAGCAAAAATGTGTTATACGGCTGAAGCGTCAAAAAAATGCTCGAATTTAAGATCACGAAATATACTGTGTTTTGAGTGGGAGGCAACGTCATCTGGGAGAGCATTCCATATACGTATCGCACGAGGCAAAGCTGAAAAACTGAATGCGTATGTATTGTCATAAATTCGGGTGTAACTAAAGGTATTATGTAGCTGTTGTGACGTTGAGGAAGCTTTTTCCAGGTTTGGTAATGACAGACCAGCCGCGTGAATGAATGTATGAAACAATAATAGCTAAGCGATGTCACGGCGAGTAGATAGTGGTTGCAAAGAGAGCTCGAGCTTTATTTTGGTTACACTTGACATATTGCTGTAGTTGCTTGTAATAAAACAGCTCGATCTATTCTGGATGCCTTCTAGGAGGTCGACGAGATATTTTTTATGTGTATTCCATCAGGAAGAGGCATACTCAATTTGCGGTCGCACTAGAGTTAAATAAGCTAGTTTTCGTAGTGGGGAAGGCGCAGCTCTTAAGTTTCGACCTAGAAATCCTAATGACCTGGAAGCGTTAGCTGATATCGAAGTGATGTGACTAGTCCACGAGAGATTATGCGTGAGAAAGACACCTAAGTACTTGTATTCTTTGGTGTAGTCAATTATGTTAGTATCAAAATGATATATCACATATCTAATTGCTCAATACCACAATGGTGAACATCAAGGCATTCTATTTAAGCAGCTATGTACCTAATGCACCCCTCAGAGCTTCTCCGCAATAGTTTTTTCTGGAGTGACTTTCAGAGCTGCTGTTTTATGAGATCTACTGAATGTCATGGACTTCTATCAAAACTTCTTTGACATTCAGGTAAAGGAATAAGTGATTGGCATTATAGTCTAGTGAGGAAGTCACTGATCTGACATTTTTCAATAGTCAAAAACTTCTGCATAAACAGTGTCATGTGCATCAGTGCCTCATTGTAATGCATTTACCATTTTGACACAGCGCTTACATACCAAAGTATTCGGTTAAAATTTTTAGTTTCCCTATCAATGATCACTAAATGTGCTATGAATTTCAGTCTCACCAACCTGCATGCACAATTTCATGAATTTGACAACGTTTTTAACCATTCGGCTTATTACTAGTCCTACTACCTCCTGATAAGGCACGTGTTTAATTCCCTAAGCAAACAGTTTAATCCATTGCATGGAGCTATTTGCATGGATTAGTATAATGAAAGAACGCCAACATTATACTAATCCATGAGAAGGGAGATGTTAAAGAATTGAAGAATTATAGACCCATCAGCTTGCTTTCAGTACTGTATAAAATATTCACCAAGGTGATTTCCAATAGAATCAGGGCAACACCTGACTTCAGCCAACCAAGAGAACAGGCTGGCTTCAGGAAGGGATATTTTACGCTGGGTCATATCCATGTCGTCAATAAGATAATCGAGAAATGTGTGAAGTACAATCAACCTCTCTATACGGGCTTTCATAGATTATGAAAAGGCAGTTGATTCAGTAGAGGTACCAGCAGTCATAGAGGCATTCCATAATCAAGGAGTACAGGAGGCATACATCAATATCTTCGCAAACATCTACAAGGATTCCAGAGCTACCTTGGTTCTCCACAAGAAAAGTAGAAAGTTACCTATCAAGAAGGCAAGGAGACACAATCCCTCCATTGCTATTCATTACATGCTTAGAAGTATTCAAGCTCTTAGACTGGGAAGTCTTAGGAGTGAGGAACAATGGCGAATATCTCAGCAGCCTTCGATTTGCAGAAGACATTGAACTATTCAGTAACAATGGGGACGAATTACAACAAATGATTGAGGTCCTTAACCGAGAAAGTGTAAGTGGGGTTGAATATTAATATGCAGAAGACAAAGATAATGTTCAATAGCCTGGCAAGGGAACAAGAATTCATGATCACCAGTCAGCCTCTAGAGTCTGCAAAAGAGTAGGTTTATCTAGGTCAATTACTCACAGGGGACCCTGATCATCAGCAAGAAATTTATAGAATAAAATTGGGCTGGAGCGCATAGCGCAGACATTACCAAATCCTGACTGGGAGATTACCACGGTCGTTGAAAAGAAAAGTATAGAATCATTGCATTCTACAGGTGCTAACATATGGGGCAGAAACTTGGAGGATAACAAAGAAGCTCGAGAACAAGTTATGGACCACACAAAGAGTAATGGAACGAAAAATGTTAGGCCTAATGTTAAGAGACAGGAAGAGAGCGGTGTAGATCAGAGAACAAACAGGGATAGCCGATATTTTAGTTGACATTAAGCGGAAAAAGTGGAGCTGGGCAGGCCATGTAATGCGTAGAATGGATAGCCGGTGGACCATTAGAGTTACAGAATGGATACCAAGAGAAGGGAAGTGCAGTCGAGGATGGCAGAAAACTAGGTGGGCTGATGAAGTTAGGACATTTGCAGGCGTAAGTTGGAATCAGCTAGCGCAAGACAGGGGTAATTGGAGATCGCAAGGAGAGGCCTTCATCCTGCAGTGGACATAAATATAGGCTGATGTAATGATTTTCTTCATGATATAATCTAACACTCTATAGTTCACTCCCATTATTGTCCGGTATGACAAAAAATTTTATGCGCTAGTTCATGTCATCCATTTTCACCAAAACACACACTGTATGCCTTTTAGCACTGCATTACAATGCATAAATGTGGAAACAGCCATTGATATTATAAAAAGGTATTCAAATATTAGGGCCAGTTGTCTAGTGGTTCTAGAGTCACAGTGACAAGCACACTTTGATTAGTTAGTCGCTGTAAGTAGTAAAGCAATATAATGTTGCCCCTTTCCTGCAACAGCCTCAAATGTGAGGCTAGCAGTATGTTCAAATAAAATAAATAAATATACTTAATGTGCTATTTAAATTAGGATAATGCCAGGTAAACAGTGTATCCTGAAGAAAATATTACAAACCAATTGCTCAATCCAATATTAGGCAATGCTTTGTAATGAGGTAAATATACATAAGTGCAGGTAATTCCTTCAATATTTTCATTGCTGACATATTTTAATTGATACCTCAAGATCCCTCTCTCTTCAATTTGTTTAACTCCTGCAACCACTCACAATGTCTGTGTACCAACCATATCAGGTATGTCCCACAATTCAGCGAGCCAGACTGTATCTCAGGTGTAAGGGACCCATAGAGACAGTGCAACAATTATATTGAAATAGATAATTTAACAAAATTCTTAAACAATGTTCAATTGGGACACACTTTATTAAAAGGCACTTGAATTAAGATAACATTAAACAAATAATTAGCAAGAACAGCCCGCTATATACAATACATTTTAAGGGTACCATCAAAAAGGCACAGGGGAAGGGGGCTAATCAAATCGAGAATGGAAGGAGGGCTTATTGCATGCTCAATTTTATCAGTGCAGAAGTGTGGACATTTTTTGGAGACGCCTCTAAAGTTGCCAGCGCATCTTCAGTTCTCATAAGCCATGTATACATGCGTACGTGACCGCTACACGTTGTAAGAGCTATAAACGTTTTGCCTAATTGAACTGGACATTTCCCAGACTGTGTGACTTACCTCTGTTTGTGTAGTGAGCCTGCACACTAACACACACAGCACCTACTTTTAACATTAAATGTCGTTTATTTTCAATCATACATGAAAACACCCTTTGTACACACCTTTAAAAATACACACACAGCACCTTTAGAATTAAAAGTAGTTTATTTTCAATCAAGCATGAAACACCCAGTGTTCACACCTTTAAAAAATTTATGAATGCGTAGGTGAGTCCTATAACAAAGTTAAAAAACAAAAACAATTAAGCAAGTAATACAAAAACTAAAACAGATTGCTGCTTTGCTATGCCTTAGGAATTTGAAGCCTTCTCAGGTGACTAGAATGAATCAATAATGAACTAGCATGTGCTTCAGTAGGCGTACCCATTGAGGAGACCACTTTTTTTGTGGAGTGTGCGACAAATTTGCATGAAGATGCATCAGCTAAGCATAAAGGACAGGAGCTAGCTATATGTCAACTTCAATCGTAGCACTTTCCTTAAGCGCAGCGTGACAAATATAACAACATGGCACTGACTAGAATAATAACGAGAGTAAAGTGAGCAAGTTGGTTTTCATTGATGTGAAAAATTTTGCGCTAAAAAAGACAAGAACGAAGAGCCCGCAATGTTTTTTTGTACCTTTGTCTGTTTTGGTGCTTAATTACAAGACAAGAATACACAGTGAAATAAATTGTTAGTTTGATATCACAGACTACATGGCTCGCCTACTATATTTTATCACTAATAGGTGACTCCTTTAAATTGATAATCAGTTACCCTATGTTTCAGTGAAGGTATATTGACGTAGCATGATGGGATGAGGGGAGAAAAAAATAATAAGAAGGAAATACCAGGACTCGGTGTTTTAGTATATCAACCTCAACAGGACAGTTTCAGTAGGCCTAGAGTTTGAGAAAGCCCCTTTTCTTGCTGAAGTGGCTAATAAGATTGCACAATGTTTTCACAAAAGCGCGTCAACAGAGCATAAAAAAAGTGCTAGATAATATTGTCCTAATAATAAAATTGTTCGTAAGCACTGCGTGAGAAATGAAACAAAGTATTGTGCATTATTGGAATTCTGTGTCATTGAAAAAGTTTACAATGAGCTATAAATAAAAGGAAATGTTGCATTGATATATCACAGATTACATTGCTTGTGTACCTTCTCAGGTATTCTATCGTGAAAGAACATTGAAAAAAATTTGCATGAACATGAACAGAACCAGAAGATCCTGAGAAGCTTATGCTAGCCCAGCAATGAGAAAATTTGCATATTAAAAAATAAAGACATGAAAGAAAGCTGCATGAAGAACTTAGAGAATGCTCTTCAGTTTGTCGAGGATCTTTAGCAGCTTACTATTAGCCCAGCAACGAGGAAAGCTTTCTTCTCTGCACAACACACTTTGTACAAGTCCCAAAGTTTGGGCAAAGGCAGATGGGTAAGTGATATCTTTTACGTAGTACACTGTCAAGCAAAGTAAAAGGGCCTTCTCGAGCATGCAATCATCCTTCAAGGAGACCAATTCATCTTCAGCACAAAAAATGGCCTTTGTCGATGTGCTCCAAACAATCGTTGGTCCTGGTGACTCATGGACATCTGCAAAATGCTGCGAAAAAAAAGAAGGAGGACGGTACCTCATTTATGGCTGCTACCTTAGACTTTGGTTATATGTAGAGTAGGAATCTAAATAATGTCATCTTTGTCTATTTGTTGTTCTGGGTCTTGTTCACGCCTCACTGCTGTCAGAGCGCGTGCATTTCTCAAGCAACACTACGAAAAGACGGGCTTTTGAGCATTAAAGCAGTAGTTGCATTCCAGTGCCTGTGTATGTCCATTTTCATGTGCGTGCACTTGTGTGTTTTAAGTGTGCTGCTTCATCAATATCCTATCTCTGTTGTTTCCTCAACGCCTTGCCCAGGATGGAGTATGAAGCCCTTCAGCCCTTCACTCAGGCCGACCTCTCTGCCTTTCTGCCAATAAAGTTTCTCATAAAGGATTGTTATGAGCTTTAGCTGTCGTTATTAAAATGCAAGCCACATGCACAGTTGTTCTCACAATTCCTTCAGAGCACATCATCCTATAAACATGAGAGCTGTTAAAGGGCTAACAGATGGGACACAAGATAGTTCTTTTTTTCTGAAAACTGAAAGTGAGCACAAAATGGTTGCGCCACGTTTTAGCACTAGGTGACTTACTGAAGTTATGAGTGAAGATTTGGCGTGATTGCCACGCAGGTAGTTATCAATGTCTATATAATCCATCTGGTGGTTACACATTTCACTTATAATTTCCCTGACTTTGCAGAGGATATCCATGACTTCATCAATTGTCCTCTTGAATCTCAGCTGAGCCTCCACAGTAAGCTGAAAAAGGCAGTTCAGCATTAGGGTCTACAAAGTACACACATAACTTTATTAATACAATTAGCAGTGTCTGGGCACTTTGCACACTTTTCGGTATGTTGTCCAAATCGAACCTCTTTAATGCTGACTTGGGCCACTGAATAGACAATTTTGGTATAGACAACTTTGCAAACTACATATGTCCAACTGGGCATATATTACTGGGTATGTGCAAAAATAGACGACAGGGCCACTGCATAGATGCAACAGAGCATATGACACTGGCTATGTGCCTGGATAGACAACTTTAGCCATTTACATTTGCAACTGGGCATGCGACACTAGGTATGTAAACATTCTTGGCCAATCCTCCAAAATCGGTGTGTGCGACTGATAGAGTAGCAAAACAAGTGGCAAGAAGTGAAGAAAATGCCAGCAACAGAAAATTGAAAAAGTTGGCTACAGTGAAGTGAACAGAATGGGACGAGAGTGTGCATTCTGTGAGGAGCGTTGATCTACAGATAAGTGAGGATATTGGTAATAGAAAATCAAATCAAAGGAGTAAGCTACACAGAAGCAAATAATCTGGCAATACAATGTGTCGTTACATTGTTTCAATGCTAATCACACTAACAACATTCAATGTGAAGTGGGTTGTCTGAATTTTTATACTCACAATATCCTCGTTGAGGAAGTAGAGTGGTAGACTAAGCGGAAGGTCAATTTTACGCTGACTCAATGTGCTGTGGAGAAGAACTGCAACCCTTTCAGTGTCAAAAGGACCGCTCGGACCAAGGACGTTTTCTATGGACTAAAATAAAAAGAAAGAAAAGCAAATACATTTTAACTTCAGTCATTTTTACCGATGAATGACTATTCAAAAATTGACAAGTGTTAAACTCAATGAATTTACGAAGCTGCCTGTATCACAAGACACAATACGGAGCTCTTCCCTTCAACATGTGCCTGATTCTGGCAGAAGTGTTAAGCTGGTCTGCATATCACTGCCGCATTATTTTCACCAGTACTTGCAGACAAAATGACACCTAGCAAAACAAAAGCACTGGACGCTTTTAATACTAGCTGATGGTTTCACTAGTTTTAGATACGAATTAGGATCACTTAATTCAATAAACTTTGCCAGGCTCAGCATTGTTGTTGTTGAAATGGTTACTTTCAACAAATAATTACAGGTCAGTACACACTGAATATGATAATGAGTAGAACATCTGATGTAGAATATAGGTGATGCTTAGACAACTGCCAAGAGAAAGCATTAATCCCTGACCTAAGTGTTTAGTGTATGCCACTGTGAGTGTAAATATTCATGGAATACCTTCAGGCATTTGTGGCTAATCTTGCCCTTTCCCTGCTGTGTGTGTTCTTCAGTCTTCCCAGAATTAGCTGTTGAAACCGTATAAAATATTGCTACATAACTTACTGCCAGCTATTTTAATGCAAATTCAGGATCAACATCTTGCACAATGACCACATTAAATGAAGCCTCAACTGATTCGTTGTTTGCGGCCTTTCGCCTTGCCTGTCGTAGCCACCTATGCCGCCTCGCTTCCGCAAGTCTTGATACAAACACACTCTGAAATAATAGCAGATGAAATGTAAAGAACAAGATCATTTGTGATTTGACTGTCATGCATACAAATAAACATCTGTTGTAGGTTATTGGCACCAGTTAGACTGTCAGCAATTTTGCATGTTATGAGACGACGTACATAAATGCACAGCCACCATCATACTCATTCCGAACAAGCCATAAGCGTGTTTTTGAGTCTACTGCAGTAGGTGCTAGCGATTTCTGGACTGACTGCCTTGAATGCCATTGCTTAATGCATCTTTTTTCCGAAACACTTGATACTTGCTTCTTAAAAACAGCATTTCTTCAAGTTAAATCGTTAGAGATGAGCCTCCTATATTCATATCAAGTCTGACGGTGGCTGTACATAGAAAATGCACAGCAACACTAGTACCTTTCAGGCAGCTACCAGCAGATACCCAATGTTATAGTTGAAGTCAATGAGAGCAAGAAATTTGCGCAGAACCAATCTCATGATGACTGTCAATGGTAATGCACTTAATTAGCATTCAAGCATATAGCGACCCACCGTATTGCTGAAGACACCTATATCTATAGCCTGTAGTAGTCTTTCTGAGACTTTTGTTGCTTGCGCATACACTGTTCTCCATTAATAGCTAACTTTGGTATGGCATTCGCTTTCCAAGGTGACAAATATATGAGGACAATGCTGTGACAGCAATAAAATGAACACGAAGGAATGATGTTGATAGAATGATGAAGGCACTATGATGAAGTCAGTATGACGGCAGCATGATAAAAATGAGACAATTTTGACATTATGATGTTGGCAGTAGCCAGCCACTTAAATGAACATAGCCATATAATCGATGAAGCAAGGCTCTATATACTACTAACAAATTTCTGTTCACCTCGCAAGAGGAAATATACAGAATCCTACCTCATACACAAGTTTAAATGCCTGCACCCGACGGGGATCAATTTGGAATGTGGTAACACAGAATCGCTAAAAGCTCTAACTTGCACCTGAAATTGTTAGTAATGGAGGCACAAAACACGTTAGCAGTCTCTGATCACTCATTTGAAAGGGGTTGCTGCAGAAGTGAACCTGAGCTTTAATTCTACCGCATTGGAAGATGTCAGCTTCGGGTGGTGAAACCGGAATATTCAAAAATGCGTTGCCGGCGAAGACGTAGTCGATCATATGCACGTGTCCTTAAACCACCAGACAGCCGGATCTGTTAAAGCCAGCTTAGCGGCAACAGGCTTAGGTTAGGGTACAAAGAATTGTGCGAATTGTATGCAGGGAACCATACGGAGAACAATATGGAGAGCTTCATGACGGCGGTCAGCATGTCGGTTTATTGTCATCGTGCGCACATTGGCGCACGTCATAGCACAAATAGCAAGCGTTTACCGGGAACGACCTAATCATTACTTGTGACTGGTAAGATAGAGCGCGAGAATGATAAGCTGCATTGCTCATTTATAAAAGTGGCGTTGGTTTAACTTATACCACAGGCGTCTTCTGGGCATCGAAGAATGCCCAAAGCAATAAATAATAGTTAATCCTATACGTGCGTCCTAAGTCGATGTGCTTGAATATGGAGGAGATCCTCATTCATCAACAGCGCTTGAAAAAAGTTGACGGGAGTGCGAATGGTTTGACTTGACTAACTTGTCTTCGTCTGTGCAGCATCTTAATGCAACCGATGCCTTTCTCAGCAGCTCATTCACCGCTACTACCAATGGCGGACGATATTAAGGTGGTGCGAATACTACGGTGGAAGTAGTCGATATATAAAGGTTTCTACAGCGAAGCTGTCTATGGCTAGAACCTGGGATTTTTACGGCGTCCTCGCGGAAAGACCATCCCCTATAAAGTGGGAGCGAAAGAGCCAGCAACAAAAGCAAACACATGTCGCCGCTTGCGTTGGAGCTTGGTTTAACGATCACGTGTGTCTACAACTATATGTGTCTCTGTGAATGTGTGGCGTAGTACGTGATGTAGTGTACGCCTGATAAGGCGACCAAGGGGAAAGAGTTGGCGCCCCTCAGCGCAACCACAGCAACGCGCTCGTTCCACTGCTCACGCGTTCGATCGTCGCCGTCGTTGTCATCTACAGCTGGCTCCGTTCCCGCTCATCATTCCCTTTTCTCGTGTCGTCGTAATGGGGAGGCCATGTTCACGGGGGTATGAGCCATTGCTTAAGAGGGTATGTGCGTCTTACGTGACGGCCAGCTTTAGTAACAGAGGTGATACGCGAATGTGTGTGTGTACTTATCGTCACGACAACTACCGTTGAAGAAAATACATATGTTCGTACCTTTGGTCATGATTCTCTATCACCTCTGTGTCGTGCACTAAACAGCCCCGGTGGTCATCCACCTTCACAAAGTGGAATGGCTCATAAATGTTTTGTGTTCGTTTAGTTGGGATAGATAGATAGATAGATAGATAGATAGATAGATAGATAGATAGATAGATAGATTATTTTGAGTGCGCCTCAGCAGCCATTGGCCTAAACCAGTGCACACTAGGTCAAATACAAACACCATGACATGAACGAGATACAGCAAGGGAATAGGTAAAACTAATGCTGTCGGTTTTTTTAGAAGGGTAACCTCAAGGCGGATAGCGCTGTACACGTGTAAGCAGGCATTCTTAACACCATGAGCCTTGCTTTTGCAGAAACACTGCAGAAATATACGTTTTGAAGTTTTAGAAAACGCGCCATGAAAATAAAATAATTTACAAATAATGAAAAAAATAAGAGTAAGAGAAATTAGGTTATGTAGACACATCTTGGTGAAGGTATGACGCCTAATTGAAACAGATTTTTAAAGTAACATTTTTTTATTTGGCTTATCAAATTTGTAGATATTTGGCTAAGCTTTTGCAGAAAGAATTTGTTCCTGTTTAGTTTTTTTTAATGTGACAATATTTGATGTCCCCGCAGTGTCAGTGATACAAAGTGATTGTACTGGTTTCAGATGTAGCAAAAAATCTAGAATTTGGTAGTATGTACTTCTCCTTTTTTTACAGTTAATTGTAGGCTAAACGAAATTATGTGGGTTAAAAAGAGTCGACCGCTGAAAGCACCGAGAAATGGGATATTGTATGTTAAAGTTTTAGTATTCCAGCATCCTGGGAACATATTTCTACGAAATGACCATCTAGTATGCGCGCAGGAAGCATTTCTTGTACCCTAGCGAGCGTGCGGGAAATGCCGAGGTGTCCAGCCGTTGGCTTGTCGTGAAGAGCTTGCAGAACCTCTGGACACAATGATGAGGGTACCACGAGGAGGTAGTTGGCTCGGAGTGGCGAGAAATTCTTCTTTAGGATAATGCAGTTTTCTGAGAAAAAAGACGCTAATCCTCACCTGAATACCTTCGGCACAACGACGGTCTTGCCTTCCAGGTAGTCTAGAAGGCTCATTAGTTGAGGGTCGCCTCGTTGTTGTTCGGCGAATTCGTCATCACTGATGGGTCCCAAAAAAGTGTCGTCATCCTCGTGGTGGGGGTTCGAAGGGGCGCGAGACAAGCAGTCGGCGTCAGAGTGTTTTCGCGCGGACTTGTAAACGACGGTGATGTCGAGTGCCTGAAGTCTCAGACTCCATCGTTCCAGGCGACCTGATGGATCCGTTAAGTTAGCTAGGCAACACAAGGCGTGGTGGTCGCTGACAACATTGAAGGGCCTGCCACAGCAGTGAAACTGATTTAGCGCAGATGATGGCGAGGCACTCCTTTTTTGTTGTAGAATAATATACTTCCGCCTTCGACAGCGACCGGCTAGCATAACTTACAACCATTTCCAGTCCGTCAGTCCTCTGCACCAGCACGGCGCCGAGTCCTACGCAGCTTGCATCGGTGAGGACTTCGATATCGGCGTTTTCGTTGACTTGCGCAAGTATTGGCGGCAATTGCAGGCGTCGCTTCAGTTCTTCGAATCCTTCGACTTGCGGTGTCTCCCACTTTAACTCGAAGTCGGCCTTCGTTGGGTACGTCAGTGGCTCGGCGATACGTGAAAAGTCCTTGATGAAGCGCCTGTAATAGGCGCACAGTCCCAGAAATCTACGCACGGGCTTCTTGTCGGTGGCGCCTGAAAGTCAGTGATGGCCGCAGTTTCCTGCGGGTCAGGGCACACTCCTGACTTGTTGATGACATGGCCCAAAAATAAGAGCTCCTGGTATGCGAAGCGACATTTTTCGGGCTTCAATGTGAGTCCGGAGGTTTTGATTGCTTGAAGAACTGAGGTCAAGGGGCTGAGGTGTTCTTCGAAGCTTGCGGCAACCACAACGACGTCGTCCATGTATACCCGAGGCAAGTCTGCAACTTCAAGCCTGCCAGTACTGTATCCATGACGCGTTGGAAAGTCGCAGGTGCTGAGAAAAGACCAAACAGCATGACCTTGAACTCGAACAGTCCGTCTGGTGTTATAAAGGCAATCTTCTCCCGGTCCCTCTCGTGGACTTCGATTTGCCAGTAGCCGGTTTTGAGGTTCATCGACGAAAGATACTTTGCGTTGTTGAGTCGATGCAAAGCATTGTCTATCCGTCGGAGAGGGTATACACCCTTTGTGACTTTGTTGAAGCGACAATAATTGACGCAGAAACGTAGGGTTCCATCCTTCTTCACTAGCACCATGGGGGGCGCCCCCCACGGACTCTGGGATGACTGGATGATGTCGTCGTGTAGCATTTCGTCGACTTGTTGCCTTATGGCCTCGCGTTCGCGCGCCGGAAATGTACGGGCTCTGACGGAGTGGGCGAACATATTCGTCGGTTATGATGCGGTGTCTGGTGACAGGGGTTTGTCGAATTTTTGACGACGACGAGAAGCTGTCCTTGTATTGCAGGCTTTTAGCTGTTCTTTTGTTATGCCTGGGAAGGTTCTGATTGACGTCGAAAGCTGGTTCAGGTACTACAGTCGTCGTTGTAGGTGCGCTAGAATCCGTAAAGGGGAAAGCAATGCTCGCTTGTACTATTTCATCGATGTAGGTGACCGTGGTGCCTTTGTTAATGTGCTTGTATTCGTGGCTGAAGTTTGTGAGCATCACTTTTGCTTTGCCTTCACGTAGCTCAGCTATGCCTCTAAAGATGCAAATTTGAGGGTCGAGCAGTAAGTGATGATCGTCCTCGACGACGCCTTCCCTGTCTGCAGGCATTTCGGTACCGACGGAAATCATTACGCTGGCTGTAGGCGGAACGGTAACTTGGTCTTCAAGCGCATTCAAGGCATGGTAACTTATGTTTGGATCGGTTGAAAGCGTTATCGACTTGTAGCTTAAGTCGATGCCTGCACCGTTTTAATTTAGAAAGTTCATCCCTAGGACGACATCCCGGTAGCAGTGCTGCAGGATTACGAAACCCGCCGGGTAAGTGCGGTTGTTAACCGTGACACGCGCTGTACAGATTCCAGCTGGCGTTATCAGGTAGCCTCCCGCTGTCCGGATATCGGGTCCTTGCCAGGCCGTTTTAACCTTCTTCCACTTGGCTGCGAACGGGCCAGTGAAGACGGAACAATCGGCTCGAGTGTCGACGAGAGCGGGGACGTTATGACCATCGATTAGCACGCCCAGGTCAAGATACCTTCGTCTGGCGTTGCGTTTAAGTCGTGGCGTTGAATCACGACTGCATCGGCTTGCTCTGCTGTTGCTACGTCGCGTGGGCGGGTCTTCTTTGGGCGGCGAAGTGTTGTCGTCAAATCTCTTGCCAGGCGGCGTGCTGACACCTCGTCGTGATGATTCGCGAATCTTCTTCGTCGGCGGCGGAGGATCGTCGCCATTTCGTCGTACAGCAACCGCACATTCATCGGTTGCCGATTTTAGTTTTCCGAGTAAGGGCTGGGAGATCGGCCCCGGGTTGGGCCGGCGTAGAGCCGGCGATGGGGCGAGATGTAGCGGCCTGGCGACGGTGAGCGTGAGGGTTGTCGTGGTTGCCACTGGGCTCCGGCGAGTATACTCGGCGATGTCGCGTGGCCGCTCGCCAAGCTGTGGACGTGGCGCGTTGACGGCGAACCCTCGTAGGCCCATCTCGCGGTATGGGCATCGGCAGTAGACTTCGCCGGCTTCTCCGCAGTAAAAGCAGAGCGGGTGGTGGTCGGGGCAGCGCCAAATGTCCGTCTGCCTCTGTAGCTGCGCGCTACGCTGGGCGACGGGCGGGCGTGCTGGCGGCGTAGGTCACCGCTTCCGGCTGTGGCTGAGGCGATGCCGATACTTCTGGCACGTCCAGTGACCACTGAATATCTTTAACTATGCGAGCGATCCAGGCTACCTGAGGCTGTGACCTTCGGCATAACTACTGCAGCTCTTCCTGTACGAGCGCTCTGGTCGTCTGTCGCAGGTCGTCGGCGCCTAGCGCTTGAGCTTCGGCGTAGTTTGTCAGCGCACAGCGGCTGGTACTTGGGCGCATTTTATTTATTTATTTCATATATACCCCTAAAGGCCCCCGAAAGGGTATTACATAGGGGGAACGGATACATGAAAAAATGTGAGCTTTGCGCGTTACCGAAAATAAAGGGGGAAAAAAGGCATACATAAGTACGACGTCTAGCAAATACACAAATAAAACAGTATACGAAATAGGTTAGTCAAGTGAAAATCAGAGAGAAAATACAAACTGACAGAAAAACAAAATAAGGGCATAAAAAAAGATGCAATGTACAAGAATCAAAACGAGGTCTTGATCGAAACTGCATCAGTTGTCATCTTAACAATAATAAGAAATGAATACACTTATACAATGTACACGATAACGGTAAAACAACAGATCAAACAATACATACACGAACAACGTTGAAAGAAACGTTAAAATAATACCATGATTGGTATTTCCACGTAACCGTTGCGTAAAAGTTCCTGAAAGGTTGCAAAATGGTTTGAGTAGCAATGTGTGATGGCAGGTTTCCATGCAACTATTGTTCGGGGAACGAAGGAGTTAGCATAGTGAGCTGAGCGACAACTTATGCCTTTATTTTGAATATTGGTCTGTGCGTGGAAAGAAGGCTGTCGCTGCTTCGAAGAACGGTGAATGTGCGGGATGATGATAAAGTTTGTGCAGCAGCGAAAGCCGGGGCAATTCTGCGCGATAGGATAAGTCGTAAAGCTGAGCGCGAGCATTTAGTGCTGAAATACTAGTATAAGTGAATAACCTTAAACTAGATAAAAAAGGAAACACACCGCGCGGTTTTGTAGGATTCGATTCTTGGGTGAATAGGTTTGACAAGGATCCAGATAGCTGATGCATACTCGATTTTGGGGCGTATTAATGTGATGTATGCTAGTCTGCGTACTTTAGCTGGAGCATGCGTAAGGTTGCGTTTGAGTAGGCCTAATGAGCGGTTAGCTGATGCCAACATCAGGCGGATGTGATGATGCCACGTTAAATCAGACCGTAAAGTGAAACCAAGGTACTTATATGAAGATGTAAGTTCAATTATGTTGTTATTTATTACGTACGATGTGGAATACGGTGGCTGCGCCTAGTAAATGATAATAAGTTCGTTTTAGCTGTATTAAGGGCATATCAGGAGTTAATAGCGTTAAGATCAGTTGAAGAACATTTTTGTCATTGTCACATGAAATTAATCGATACATTACGCAGTCATCGGCGAAAAGTCTGATGTGGGAAGACGCACAGTAGGCATGTCATTAATATAGATTACGAAAAGTAAAGGGCCAGGATGCTGCCCGGCGGAACACCGGAGGTTACTTGGTAGAAGGGGAATTGCGTTATTAACAGATGTGTATTGTACTCTGGTTGAGAGGAAAGCCTTAAGCCATCCAAAA